>NC_090409.1:30850564-31070564 GCF_036365525.1 Heterodontus francisci | reverse complement strand
TCTGTAACCTCCTCCAGCCCCTACAACCCTCCCTATCTCTGTAACCTCCTCCAGCCCCTACAACCCTCCCTATCTCTGTAACCTCCTCCAGTCCCTACAACCCGACAAGATCTCTGCATTCCTCTAATTCTGACCTCTTCTACATCCGGATTAAATTCCCTCCCTAATTCCCTCTTCAGTACAGGTCGTACCTAATTGGCCCCTGCTTGCAAATCTCAAAACAGTGTCCAACATTAGATGTGATTCTGCAATTGGACAACAATGGCTAAATAATCCGCAGTGTGCGAAGAATTACACTTACAACCAATTTAAGATTGTCAGTTGGGCTCGCAATGTGGCGCATTTGCGCCTACTGGAAGCTACATATATTAATACACAGGGCCCTGTTCTTTGCAGACAGAAAGAACATGTACACACGTTGCGCCTGTTTCAGCTGAACAAAATAAGTGACAGCCATTCGCTGGTTCATTCCTCGGGTCAATGCCTTGACCAATCAGAGTCAAGCTGCCAGGTTTAAATTCCGGACAAAGCTTGGCAGTTAACTGTCAGTCGCCGTAAACTGGTGCATTCTCCGCGGCAACGCCTGTACCAATCAGCGTTCACTTGCTAACCGATCAGCACTCCCTTCTCATCCAGTATAAAGTCGCGGTTTCCCCTTACATGGGTTATTCTTGCGGATTGTCCTGACGAGTGCAAGACGAAAAGCTTCGGCAACATGTCTCTGTTTTCTGCAATACTCACGTGCTGTCCTACCAAATGGCTAATTCCCTGTTAGTTAGGGAATTTCAGGATTTTGACCCAGCAACAATGAAGGAATCTCCCCGGAATGAATAAGGAGAGATTGCACAGACTCGGCCTATATTCCCGAGAATCTAGAGGAATGAGCTGTTACCTCATTGCAAAATAAAACGCTTCAGGGGTTCACAGGGGCAGATTAATGGGAGGATGTTCCTCCCTGCCTCGGGTATCAAAAACACCTAGTCACAGTCTCAGAATAAAGGGTTGGCCATTTAAGGCTGGGTGGGGGAACAGGTTCAACACTCAAAGGTTGTGAATTTTTTGGGAATTCGCCACTCCCGGCAGCTGCTGTGTCTATTCAAGGCAGGGATTGATGGAGTTTTGGGTGTATGGGGGAATGAAGGAATATGGGGATAGTGCGGGAAGGTGGCGTTGAGAGGAAAGCTTAGCCGTGATCTTACTGAATGCTGGCACAGGCTCGAAGGGCCGAATGGCCGACAGCAGCTCCTATTTCTTGCTTTCTAAACCACTCCGCATCGCTACCCCTCTCTCCTCCTTTACGGCGCTCCTGCAAAACCGAGCTCTTCCAACATTTTCTTGTGGTCACCTGTCCTAATATCTCCGTATGTGGTCCGGTGGTTTGATAAACCCCAACCCCCGCGTCCCCCCGCCCCCCACCACCCCACCACCCGCCTCGAAATGTTTTACTGTACAACAAATTGGAAATTGCAGTTGTTGAGACATTAAAACCAAGTCTGCCCACTGCGCTGAATGTTAAAAGGGTTGGTAAAGAGAGGACACAAATTGAGGATCATGGGGGAGGGGAGGAGAGGTTTTATTTCACAAAGTGAGTTGTTGTGATCTGGAGCCTGTGGCCTGAAAAGGCGAGGGAATCGGATCCAGTGATAAAATTCACTAAGAACTGGAAGGAGAACTAGAAAGGGAAGATTTTCAGGGCTACTTGGAAAGGAAAATGGGCGCGGGACGAATTGGACCGCTCTTTCAAAGAGTCAGCAGAGACACAACTGGCCGAATGGCCATGGAAAAAAGGGATAGGGAGAGAGGCCTGGAGGGAGAGGGGTAGGGGAGACAGGTCGGGGGGTGTGAGGGAGACACATCTCGGGGAGGAATGAGGGGCAGGTCTGGGTGGAAGGGGACGGGATGGGGGGTTGGGGGGGTGGTGGGAGACAGGCCTGGGGGAGGGAGTGAGGGAGGGGGGAGACAGAGAAAGGTCTTTGGGAGGGAGAGGGAGGGTGGTCTGGTGGGGGGAGAGGGGGAGGGGGGGAGACAGGTTGAAGAGGGAGATGGGTCAGTGAGTGACTGGGTGAGGGAGAGGCTGGTCAGTGAGTGACTGGGGGAAGGGGTGAGGGGGAGACTGGTCAGTGAGTGACCGGGGGAGGGGGTGACTGGTCAGTGAGTGACCGGGTGAGGGGGGAGACTGGTCAGTGAGTGACCGGGGGAGGGAGTGACTGGTCAGTGAGTGACCGGGGGAGGGGGTGACTGGTCAGTGAGTGACCGGAGGAGGGGGTGAGGGAGAGACTGGTCAGTGAGTGACCAGAGAAGGAGGAGACTGGTCAGTGAGTGACCGGGGGAGGGGGTGAGGGGGAGACTGGTCAGTGAGTGACCGGGGGAGGGAGAGACTGGTCAGTGAGTGACTGGGGGAGGGGGTGAGGGGGAGACTGGTCATTGAGTGACCGGGGGAGGGAGAGACTGGTCAGTGAGTGACTGGGGGAGGGGGAGAGGGGGAGACTGGTCAGTGAGTGACCGGGGGAGGGGGGTCAGTGAGTGACCGGGGGAGGGGGTGAGGGAGAGACTGGTCAGTGAGTGACTGGGGGAGGGGGTGAGGGAGAGACTGGTCAGTGAGTAACCGGGGGAGGGGGTGAGGGAGAGACTGGTCAGTGAGTGACCGGGGGAGGGGGTGAGGGAGAGACTGGTCAGTGAGTGACCGGGGGAGGGGGTGAGGGAGAGAGTGGTCAGTGAGTGACCGGGGGAGGGGGTGAGGGAGAGAGTGGTCAGTGAGTGACCAGGGGAGGGGGGGAGGGAGAGACTGGTCAGTGAGTGACCGGGGGAGGGGGTGAGGGAGAGACTGGTCAGTGAGTGACCGGGGGAGGGGGTGAGGGAGAGAGTGGTCAGTGAGTGACCGGGGGAGGGGGTGAGGGAGAGACTGGTCAGTGAGTGACTGGGGGAGGGGGTGAGGGGGAGACTGGTCAGTGAGTGACCAGGGGAGGGGGTGACTGGTCAGTGAGTGACCGGGTGAGGGGGAGACTGGTCAGTGAGTGACCAGGGGAGGGAGTGACTGGTCAGTGAGTGACCGGGGGAGGGGGTGACTGGTCAGTGAGTGACTGGGGGAGGGGGTGAGGGGGAGACTGGTCAGTGACTGACCGGGGAAGGAGGTGACTGGTCAGTGAGTGACCGGGGAGGGGGGGAGGGGGAGACTGGTCAGTGAGTGACCGGGGGAGGGAGAGACTGGTCAGTGAGTGACTGGGGGAGGGGGTGAGGGGGAGACTGGTCATTAAGTGACCGGGGGAGGGAGAGACTGGTCAGTGAGTGACTGGGGGAGGGGGAGACTGGTCAGTGAGTGACCGGGGGAGGGGGTGAGGGAGAGATTGGTCAGTGAGTGACCGGGGGAGGGGGTGAGGGAGAGAGTGGTCAGTGAGTGACCGGGGGAGGGGGTGAGGGAGAGACTGGTCAGTGAGTGACCGGGGGAGGGGGTGAGGGAAAGAGTGGTCAGTGAGTGACCGGGGGAGGGGGTGAGGGAGAGAGTGGTCAGTGAGTGACCGGGGGAGGGGGTGAGGGAGAGACTGGTCAGTGAGTGACCGGGGGAGGGGGTGAGGGAAAGAGTGGTCAGTGAGTGACCGGGGGAGGGGGTGAGGGAGAGAGTGGTCAGTGAGTGACCGGGGGAGGGGGTGAGGGAGAGACTGGTCAGTGAGTGACCGGGGGAGGGGGTGAGGGAGAGAGTGGTCAGTGAGTGACCGGGGGAGGGGGTGAGGGAGAGAGTGGTCAGTGAGTGACCGGGGGAGGGGGTGAGGGAGAGAGTGGTCAGTGAGTGACCGGGGGAGGGGGTGAGGGAGAGACTGGTCAGTGAGTGACCGGGGGAGGGGGTGAGGGAGAGACTGGTCAGTGAGTGACCAGGAGAGGGGGTGAGGGAGAGAGTGGTCAGTGAGTGACCGGGGGAGGGGGTGAGGGAGAGAGTGGTCAGTGAGTGACCGGGGGAGGGGGTGAGGGAGAGAGTGGTCAGTGAGTGACCGGGGGAGGGGGTGAGGGAGAGAGTGGTCAGTGAGTGACCGGGGGAGGGGGTGAGGGAGAGACTGGTCAGTGAGTGACCGGGGGAGGGGGTGAGGGAGAGACTGGTCAGTGAGTGACCGGGGGAGGGGGTGAGGGAGAGAGTGGTCAGTGAGTGACCGGGGGAGGGGGTGAGGGAGAGAGTGGTCAGTGAGTGACCGGGGGAGGGGGTGAGGGAGAGAGTGGTCAGTGAGTGACCGGGGGAGGGGGTGAGGGAGAGACTGGTCAGTGAGTGACCGGGGGAGGGGGTGAGGGAGAGAGTGGTCAGTGAGTGACCGGGGGAGGGGGTGAGGGAGAGACTGGTCAGTGAGTGACCGGGGGAGGGGGTGAGGGAGAGAGTGGTCAGTGAGTGACCGGGGGAGGGGGTGAGGGAGAGAGTGGTCAGTGAGTGACCGGGGGAGGGGGTGAGGGAGAGAGTGGTCAGTGAGTGACCGGGGGAGGGGGTGAGGGAGAGAGTGGTCAGTGAGTGACCGGGGGAGGGGGTGAGGGAGAGAGTGGTCAGTGAGTGACCGGGGGAGGGGGTGAGGGAGAGACTGGTCAGTGAGTGACCGGGGGAGGGGGTGAGGGAGAGAGTGGTCAGTGAGTGACCGGGGGAGGGGGTGAGGGAGAGAGTGGTCAGTGAGTGACCGGGGGAGGGGGTGAGGGAGAGAGTGGTCAGTGAGTGACCGGGGGAGGGGGTGAGGGAGAGACTGGTCAGTGAGTGACCGGGGGAGGGGGTGAGGGAGAGAGTGGTCAGTGAGTGACCGGGGGAGGGGGTGAGGGAGAGAGTGGTCAGTGAGTGACCGGGGGAGGGGGTGAGGGAGAGAGTGGTCAGTGAGTGACCGGGGGAGGGGGGGAGGGAGAGAGTGGTCAGTGAGTGACCGGGGGAGGGGGTGAGGGAGAGAGTGGTCAGTGAGTGACCGGGGGAGGGGGTGAGGGAGAGAGTGGTCAGTGAGTGACCGGGGGAGGGGGTGAGGGAGAGACTGGTCAGTGAGTGACCGGGGGAGGGGGTGAGGGAGAGAGTGGTCAGTGAGTCACCGGGGGAGGGGGTGAGGGAGAGAGTGGTCAGTGAGTGACCGGGGGAGGGGGTGAGGGAGAGAGTGGTCAGTGAGTGACCGGGGGAGGGGGTGAGGGAGAGACTGGTCAGTGAGTGACCGGGGGAGGGGGTGAGGGAGAGACTGGTCAGTGAGTGACCGGGGGAGGGGGTGAGGGAGAGACTGGTCAGTGAGTGACCGGGGGAGGGGGTGAGGGAGAGAGTGGTCAGTGAGTGACCGGGGGAGGGGGTGAGGGAGAGAGTGGTCAGTGAGTGACCGGGGGAGGGGGTGAGGGAGAGAGTGGTCAGTGAGTGACCGGGGGAGGGGGTGAGGGAGAGAGTGGTCAGTGAGTGACCGGGGGAGGGGGTGAGGGAGAGAGTGGTCAGTGAGTGACCGGGGGAGGGGGGTGAGGGAGAGAGTGGTCAGTGAGTGACCGGGGGAGGGGGTGAGGGAGAGAGTGGTCAGTGAGTGACCGGGGGAGGGGGGTGAGGGAGAGAGTGGTCAGTGAGTGACTGGGGGAGGGGGGTGGAAATGCCTGCTTCTGCTGTCTCGGCTGCCATTGGCTGGCAGCTCGCCATCTCTCGCAGCGATTGGCTGAGAGCTCGCCAACACTGGTGACATTCGGCGGGAAGGTTCGGGTTCGCCAATGGCTGACCTCCGGCCGCCCCGCCCTGCCCCGCCCCTCCACTCATTATTGGCTGGGAGGCAGTGGCCTCCCGCTGCCATTGGTGAAAAGCACCAGCACTCTGCTGCGGCCGGTTCTGATTGGCTGATATTCCCCCCTTTCTCCTCAGGAGCCGCGAGATGGGGGCTGGTCTCGTGATAGCTCCGCCCCCACCGGCTGTGGCCACCCCACCACCGCCAGTCGCTAGGCAACACGCATTGTCCCGAGCATGTGACCCCGGCAAAGCCCCGCCCAGCATCATTCCCATATTTGGGCAGAGCCCAACCGTTGTTAGGCGGGGGGGGGGGGGGGGGAGGAGCGGCGCCGCACTGTTGCCACGGCAGCAGGGCTCTCGCCCATTGATCAGCAACGCAGCCGAGAGGTCGCGCCCAGGCTCCTGAAGGACCAATCAGGTGAGCGGAGATTTCTCATTGGCTGAGGCTGGTTGGTGGGGGGAGGAGGATGGTGTAGTCTGACGGTTACCAAGGTTACAAGGGCAGAGAGAACCAAACCAGGCATTGGTGTAACTTCCCAGCGGACACATTGTGCACAGCAAGATCCCACATACTATAATTGTGACCCTCCGACAGTGCAGCACTCCCTCAGTACTGACCCTCCGACAGTGCAGCACTCCCTCAGTACTGACCCTCTGACAGTGCAGCACTCCCTCAGTACTGACCCTCCTACAGTGCATCACTCCCTCAGTACTGACCCTCCGACAGTGCAGCACTCCCCCAGTACTGACCCTCTGACAGTGCAGCACTCCTTCAGGACTGACCCTCCGACAGTGCAGCACTCCCTCAGTACTGACCCTCCGACAGTGCAGCACTCCCTCAGTACTGACCCTCCGACAGTGCAGCACTCCCTCAGTACTGACCCTCCGACAGTGCAGCACTCCCTCAGTACTGACCCTCTGACAGTGCATCGCTCCCTCAGTACTGACCCTCCGACAGTGCATCGCTTCCTCAGTACTGACCCTCCGACAGTGCAGCACTCCCTCAGTACTGACCCTCCGACAGTGCAGCACTCCCTCAGTACTGACCCTCCGACAGTGCAGCACTCCCCCAGTACTGACCCTCCGACAGTGCAGCACTCCCTCAGTACTGACCCTCTGACAGTGCAGCACTCCTTCAGGACTGACCCTCCGACAGTGCAGCACTCCCCCAGTACTGACCCTCCGACAGTGCAGCACTCCCTCAGTACTGACCCTCTGACAGTGCAGCACTCCTTCAGGACTGACCCTCTGACAGTGCAGCACTCCTTCAGGACTGACCCTCCGACAGTGCAGCACTCCTTCAGTACTGACCCTCCGACAGTGCAGCACTCCCTCAGTACTGACCCTCCGACAGTGCAGCACTCCTTCAGTACTGACCCTCCGACAGTGCAGCACTCCCTCAGTACTGACCCTCCGACAGTGCAGCACTCCCTCAGTACTGACCCTCTGACAGTGCATCGCTCCCTCAGTACTGACCCTCCGACAGTGCATCGCTTCCTCAGTACTGACCCTCCGACAGTGCAGCACTCCTTCAGTACTGACCCTCCGACAGTGCAGCACTCCCTCAGTACTGACCCTCCGACAGTGCAGCACTCCCTCAGTACTGACCCCCTGACAGTGCATCGCTCCCTCAGTACTGACCCTCCGACAGTGCATCGCTTCCTCAGTACTGACCCTCCGACAGTGCATCGCTCCCTCAGTACTGACCCCCTGACAGTGCATCACACCCTCAGTACTGACCCTCTGACAGTGCAGCACTCCCTCAGTACTGACCCCCTGA
This sequence comes from Heterodontus francisci, assembly GCF_036365525.1. Classification (NCBI taxonomy): domain Eukaryota; kingdom Metazoa; phylum Chordata; class Chondrichthyes; order Heterodontiformes; family Heterodontidae; genus Heterodontus; species Heterodontus francisci. The sequence continues at coordinate 31,063,092 of NC_090409.1, read as the reverse complement.
CAGTGCAGCACTCCCTCAGTACTGACCCCCTGACAGTGCATCACACCCTCAGTACTGACCCTCCGACAGTGCAGCGCTCCCTCAGTACTGACCCTCCGACAGTGCATCGCTCCCTCAGTACTGACCCTCCGACAGTGCATCGCTCCCTCAGTACTGACCCTCCGACAGTGCAGCACTCCCTCAGTACTGACCCCCTGACAGTGCATCACACCCTCAGTACTGACCCTCCGACAGTGCAGCGCTCCCTCAGTACTGACCCTCCGACAGTGCATCGCTCCCTCAGTACTGACCCCCCCGACAGTGCATCACTTCCTCAGTACTGACCCCCCGACAGTGCATCACTCCCTCAGTACTGACCCTCAGACAGTGCATCACTCCCTCAGTACTGACCCCCTGACAGTGTAGCACTCCCTCAGTACTGACCCTCTGACAGTGCAGCACTCCCTCAGTATTCACCCCCCGACAGTGCAGCACTCCCTCCGTACTGACCCCCCGACAGTTCAGCGCTCCCTCAGTACTGACCCTCCGACAGTGCAGCACTCCCTCAGTACTGACCCCCTGACAGTGCATCACACCCTCAGTACTGACCCTCCGACAGTGCAGCGCTCCCTCAGTACTGACCCTCCGACAGTGCATCGCTCCCTCAGTACTGACCCTCCGACAGTGCATCACTCCCTCAGTACTGACCCCCCCGACAGTGCATCACTCCCTCAGTACTGACCCCCCGACAGTGCATCACTCCCTCAGTACTGACCCTCAGACAGTGCATCACTCCCTCAGTACTGACTCCCTGACAGTGTAGCACTCCCTCAGTACTGACCCTCTGACAGTGCAGCACTCCCTCAGTATTCACCCCCCGACAGTGCAGCACTCCCTCCGTACTGACCCCCCGACAGTTCAGCGCTCCCTCAGTACTGACCCTCCGACAGTGCAGCGCTCCCTCAGTACTGACCCTCCGACAGTTCAGCGCTCCCTCAGTACTGACCCTCCGACAATGCATCACTCCCTCGGTACTGACCCCCCGGCAGTGCGACACTCCCTCGGTACTGACCCCCGGACAGTGCGGCACTCCCTCGGTACTGACCCCCCGACAGTGCGACACTCCCTCGGTACTGACCCCCGGACAGTGCGGCATCCCTCGGTACTGACCCTCCGACAGTGCGGCACTCCCTCGGTACTGAACCTCTGACAGTGTCGCGCTCCCTCGGTTCTGCCCCTCCGACAGTGCTGCACTCCCTCATTGCTGCACTGGGTATGTTAGCTTGAATTACCACACCACATCTCTGCAGTGAGTCTTAAACCTACAAGTTTCTGACTCAGAGCCATGATGCTCCCCACTGAGTCGCAGTTGACACCTTCCCTTTCCTCCTCCTCCCCTCAGTCTTCCTTTTCCCCTCACCCTCCCGCCCCCTCGCTCAATCCAGGCTAATCCAAAATGACACACTGCTCTAAATTTAGTCCACAGTCTTTATCCCCTGTGTTCTCCATCTCTCTGTACTGCTATGAGATTAAGGGAAATTAATCCCTTAATAAAAACTGCCTGTGGGTCAAGTAGAATTGAGTAGATTAGAGTCACTGTAAGCAGTCCCTCACACAGGCGCATTCATCGCACATCCTGCACTGTTAACCCTCTCAACACTGAGATCTCTGTGCACTTTGAATCAAATCTCTCCTGTCTCCTAATTGTGACAGCAAAACAGGATAACCAGTGCAGAAGTTCTTTTTCACTGACCCCTGCTCCTGGTCACTGACCCCTGCTTCTGATCACTGACCCCTGTTCCCACTCACTGACCCCTTATCCTGATCCCTGCCCCCTGTTCTCGATGACTGACCCCCGTACCCTATCTCTGACCCCTGGTTTCTATCTTTCCTGTGCTTTATTTTTCTCCTGCGTTCTCTCTCCCGTACTCTGTACCTCTCCTATGCTCTGTGTCCCGCGCTCTCTTTTTCTTTCCCATATTCTCCATAGTCGTGGATGTGGTTTTAATCTTCACATAGATTGGACTAATCAGATTGGAAATGGTAGCCTGGATGGTGAATTCATAGAGTGCATTCGGGACAGGTCCTGGGACCAACCAGGGAGCAGGCTATTTTAGACTTGGTAATACGTAATGAGATAGGATTAATAAATGACCTCATAGTAAAGGATCCTCTCGGGAAGAATGATCATAACTTTTTTGTATCTGTCTTCACAGTAGAAGACACAAAAAGCATCCCAGTAGCAGAAAAACAAGAGGCAAAAGGGAGGGAGGAAGTTAAAACAATCACTATCACTGGAGACAAAGCACTAGGGAAACGAATGGGACTAAAAGCTAACAAGTCCCCAGGACCTGATGTCCTGCATCTTAGGGTCTTAAAAGAAGTGGCTTCAAAGATAGTGGAGGCATTGGTTGTAATCTTCCAAAATTCCCTAGATTCTGGAAAGGTCGCAGCGGGTTGGAAAACCGCAAATCTAACTCCTCTATTCAAGAAGGTCGGGGGTAACAGAAAGCAGGTAACTATAGGCCAGTTCTCCTATGCGCTGTCATTGGGAAAATGCTAGAATCCATTATGAAGTAATTAGCAGCAGGACATTTAGAAAATCATAATGCAACCAGGCAGGGTCAACATGGCTTTGTGGAAGGGCAATCGTGTTTGGCAAATTTATTAGAGTCCTTTGAGGTTGTAATAAGCAGGGTGGATAAAGGAAAACCTGGAGATGTTGTGGATTTGGATTTCCAAAAGGCATGCGATAAGGTGCCACGTAAAACGTCACGATACAAGAAAGAGCACAAGGCGTTGGGGGCGATATGTTAGCGTGGATAGAAGATTGGCCAAAAATCAGGAAAATGAAAGTCAGGATAAATGCGTCATTTTCAGGTGGGCAAACTGTCACTAGTGGGCGCCACAGGGATTAGTGCTGCAGCTTCAACTATTTATGACCTGTATTAATGACTTGGATGAAGGGACTGAGGGTATTGTAGCCAAATTTGCTGACAATACAAAGACAGGGAGGAAAACAAGTAGTGGGGAGCACACAAGTTAGGGTTAGGGTTAGTGTCTGCAAAGGGATGGAGATAGATTAAGTGAGTGGGCTTCTCTAAGGAGGGATATACTTGCATTGGAAGCAGTTCAGAGAAGGTTCGCTAGGCTGATTCCTGGGATGAAGGAGTTGTCTTGTGAGGAAAGGTTAAACAGGTTGGGCCTATACTCACTGGAGTTTAGAAGAATGAGAGGTGATCTTTTATTAAAACATAGAAGATTCTTGGGGGGGGGGGGGTCTTCTACAGGGTAGATGTTGAGAGGATGTTTCCCCTTGTGGGGGAATCTAGAACTAGGAGAGACAGTTTAATAGCAAGGTGTCTCCCATTTAAGACGGAGATTAGGCGGAATTTTTTCTCTCAGAGGGTGGTTAATCTTTGGAATTCTCTTCCCCAGAGAGCAGTGGAGGCTGGGTCATTGAATTATATTCAAGGCCGAGTTGGACAGGTTTTTGGTTTACAAGAGAGTCAAAGGTTATGGGGGGCAGGCAGGAAAGTGGTGTGTGAAGGCCACAATCAGATCAGCCATGAATGGCGGAGCAGGCTCGAGGGGCCGAGTGGCCTACTCCTGCTCTTATTTCTTATGTTATTATGCTCCATCTTTCCAGTACTCTCCCACTCCTGTGCTCTCTTTGTCTCTCTCTGTCTTCTCCCTGTCTTCTCTCTCCCTGTCTCTCTCTGTCTTCTCTCCTGTGCTCACTCTCTATCTTTCTCTCTCCCTGTCTCTCTCCCTGTCTCTCTCTGTCTTCTCCCTGTCTTCTCCCTGTCTTCTCCCTGTCTGTCTCTGTCTCGCTCCTGTGCTCTCTCTGTCTGTCTCTGTCTCTCTCCTGTGCTCACCCTCTATCTTTCTCTCTCCCTGTCTCCCTCTGTCTTCTCTCTCTCTGTCTTCTCCCTGTCTCTCTCTGTCTGTCTCTGTCTGTCTCTTTCTCTCTCCTGTGCTCAATCTCTATCTTTCTCTCTCCCTGTCTCCTCTCTCTCTGTCTTCTCTCTGTCTCTCTCTCTCTGTCTCTCTGTCTGATTCCCAGCCTATCTCTCTCTGGTGCTCTCTATCTCTCTCTTTCTGTCCCTCTCTTTCTGGCACTGTCTCTCTCTTGCTGTCCCTATCTTTCTGGTGCTTACGGTCCCTCTCTCTGTCTCTCTCTCTATGTCTCTGTCTGTCCCTCCCTCTCCTGTGTTGTCTTTTGTGTAGAATAGACTATGGAGGGAGATATGGTGTTAAATGAAGAAGTATTTATAGAGCAGAATGATTTGATGATTCAGAAAATCGTGCATTTGTGGCCAACAGAATGTAGTGACCATGGAGAACACTTCACCACACATCCTGTATCAGTCACACAACATAACTTAAACAGTCAAATAAAAGCAAAATACTGTAGAAGCTGGAAATCTGAACTAAAGACAAGTCCTGGAAATACTCAGCAGGTCTGGCAGCATCAGTTCTTTTTATTATTTATTTAGAGATACAGCACTGAAACAGGCCCTTCAGCCCACCGAGTCTGTGCCGACCAACAACTACCCATTTATACTAACCCTACATTAATCCCATATTCTCTACCACATCCCCACCATTCTCCTGCCACCTACACTAGGGGCAATTTACAGTGGCCAATTTACCTATCAACCTGCAAGTCTTTTGGAGGTGGGAGGAAACCGGAGCACCCAGCGGAAACCCACGCAGACACAGGGAGAACTTGCAAACTCCACACAGGCAGTACCCAGAACTGAACCTGGGTCGCTGGAGCTGTGAGGCTGCGGTGCTAACCACTGCGCCACTGTGTTCTGAAGATGGGTCGCTGCACGTTCTGTAACTTAAATAGTGACTGGCAAACACAGAGGGAGAGAGAGGGAAAGACAGTGAGAGACAGAGTGGGAAAGAAGGAAAGAGATACAGATAGAGAGATACAGATAGAGAGAAGGGAGCAGAGAGAGAGAGAGAGTGGGAGAGAGGGACATACAGAGACAGTGAGGGAGGCAGAGAAAGACAAAAAGAGCGAGACAGAGAGCGCGTGACAGAAAGACAGAGAGAGAGAGAGAAGAAAAAGTTAGAGTGAGAGACAGAAAGAGTGGGTAAGAGGTAAAGACAGAAAGAAAGAGTAAGAGAGAGAGAGAGAGAGACAGAAACAGAGAATACTGAGTATAAACATAGATTACAAAAGATCTCAGGCAACAACGTCAATCATGCAGCAAGACCATGAACCAAGACTGAGATCACACAACACAAACAGAGTGGCAAAAAAGCAGCAGACCCCAACACTTCCTTACAATGAGACCCTGTACAGTAACCCTTACCCTGAATACACAGAGACTCTGTACAGTAACCCTTACCCTGAATACACAGAGACCCTGTACAGTAACCCTTACCCTGAATACACAGAGACTCTGTACAGTAACCCTTACCCTGAATACACAGAGACTCTGTACAGTAACCCTTACCCTGAATACACAGAGACTCTGTACAGTAACCCTTACCCTGAATACACAGAGACTCTGTACAGTAACCCTTACCCTGAATACACAGAGACCCTGTACAGTAACCCTTACCCTGAATACACAGAGACTCTGTACAGTAACCCTTACCCTGAATACACAGAGACCCTGTACAGTAACCCTTACCCTGAATACACAGAGACTCTGTACAGTAACCCTTACCCTGAATACACAGAGACTCTGTACAGTAACCCTTACCCTGAATACACAGAGACCCTGTACAGTAACCCTTACCCTGAATACACAGAGACTCTGTACAGTAACCCTTACCCTGAATACACAGAGACCCTGTACAGTAACCCTTACCCTGAATACACAGAGACTCTGTACAGTAACCCTTACCCTGAATACACAGAGACTCTGTACAGTAACCCTTACCCTGAATACACAGAGACCCTGTACAGTAACCCTTACCCTGAATACACAGAGACTCTGTACAGTAACCCTTACCCTGAATACACAGAGACTCTGTACAGTAACCCTTACCCTGAATACACAGAGACTCTGTACAGTAACCCTTACCCTGAATACACAGAGACTCTGTACAGTAACCCTTACCCTGAATACACAGAGACTCTGTACAGTAACCCTTACCCTGAATACACAGAGACCCTGTACAGTAACCCTTACCCTGAATACTTTTTTTTTATTTTCAAAATATACTTTATTCATAAAAATCTGTAAAAATTACATTGCCAAACAGTTTCCAAACAGCACCAAAAAATACAAACATTGCAAGGGAGATCAGTTTCCTTCAATACTGTCATGCGTTTCTTCCCAACCCTTCCGTTTCACAATTGTCATGTCAATTACAGTTTTACATTTACAGCAATTGAGAATATTAACGATACAGTTCGAGGGGTTTCCCATGGATCCAGCCCCTCAGTCCAGCTTGGTGGGGGAACCTTACACTGTGGTCTTTCCCCATTGAGCCTTTGCTGCGGCTGCCTCAAACTTTAGTGCGTCCCTCAGCACGTAGTCCTGGACCTTGGAATGTGCCAGTCTGCAACATTCGGTGGTGGACAACTCTTTGCGCTGGAAGACCAGCAAGTTTCGGGCCGACCAAACGGCGTCTTTCACCGAATTGATAGTCCTCCAGCAGCAGTTGATGTTTGTCTCGGTGTGCGTCCCTGGGAACAGCCCGTCGAGCACAGACTCCTGTGTTACAGAGCTGCTTGGGATGAACCTTGACAAAAACCACTGCATCTCTTTCCACACCTGCTTTGCAAAGGCACATTCCAGGAGGAGGTGTGCGACCGTCTCTTCCCCACCACAGCCAACGCGGGGGCACTGTGCGGAGGGGGCGAGACTTCAGGTGTGCATGAAGGATCTGACGGGGAGGGCCCTTCTCACCACCAGCCAAGCTACGTCTTGGTGCTTGTTTGAAAGTTCTGGTGATGAGGCATTCTGCTAAATGACTTTGACGGTCTGCTCGGGGAACCCTTACCCTGAATACACAGAGACCCTGTACAGTAACCCTTACACTGAATACACAGAGACCCTGTACAGTAACCCTTACCCTGAATACACAGAGACCCTGTACAGTAACCCTTGCCCTGAATACACAGAGACCCTGTACAGTAACCCTTACCCTGAATACACAGAGACTCTGTACAATAACCCTTATTCTGAATGCACAGAGACCCTGTACAGTAACCCTTACCCTGAATACACAGGGACCCTGTACAGTAACCCTTACCCTGAATACACAGAGACTCTGTACAGTAACCCTTACCCTGAATACACAGAGACTCTGTGCAGTAACCCTTATTCTGAATGCATAGGGAGTCTCCTCCTTCCTGTACCCACTCCACATTTATCCACCCCCTCCTCTTCCACGTTCTCCTCCCAGATCACCTGCCCCATCTCCACTCCCGCCTTCTCAACTCCGACCCCAACCCTACTGTTCCCATACACTGGATAATACTGAGCTGTTGATCATTTCACTATAATCAGTAACTCTCAGCGTTCCTTACGTGAGATGTAGGTGGTGACCTCGTTCGGATGAGATATTGACCCTCTCCAGTGGATTTTAAACATCCCGTGGCCCCTCTTGGTCGGAGAACAGGATTGCCTTCCCAGTTGTCCATCGACCAGGAAAACAGATTTTCTGTTCTTATGACCTGGGATCTTGCTGTGCACAAATTGGCAGCTGCATTTCCTGCATTCTGGCAGTGACTACGCTTTAAAAAGATCACCTTATTGGCTGTCACACACTTGGGATGTTTCGAGGGTGTCAGAGGCGCCGTATTTAAAGCAAATCCTCCTTCCTCCCAGCATGAGAAAATTCCAAGACGACTAGTGATTATTAACTCGGAATATAGGCCCAGGAGCAGGACATTCAGCCCCTCGAGCCTGTTCCACCATTCAATGAAATCATGGGCGGATCTGCGACCTAACTCCAGCCTTCGGCCCAGATCCCATAATACCTTTGGTGAGCAAAATATCTCTCAAGCTCGGATTTAAAATGAACTATTAACCTTGCACCAATTGCAGAGGAGAATTCCCAACTTCTCCCACCTTTGTGTGTCGAAGTGTTTTCTCGTGATCCTGAACTGTCTGCCTCTGATTTTTTTAGACTGTGTCCCCTCGTCCCCAACCAGCAGAATTAGTTTCTCTCTACCTACCATATCCCCTTAATATCTTGAAAATTTTGAACAAATCGCCCCTCGATCTTCTAAATTCCAGAAAATACAACCCTAGATGGTGGAATTGCTCCTCATAATTTAACCCCCCGGTTGTTCAGGTATCAATCTGGCAAATGTACTCTGTCTTCCCTCCAAGGCTATTCTTCCTGAAGTGTGGTTCCTCAGTGTGGGTCTGAACAAGGCTCTGTGTAGCTGAAGCATGAATTCTACCCCCTTGTATTCCAGTCCTCCAGATGTAAAGACCAGAATTCCATTTGCCTTTTTGATTATTTTCTGTAGCCGTTCACGTCATTTTAACGGTCTGTGTACCTGGACCCTCAAGTCTCTCTCGATCTCCACTGTTTCCAGCAGTTCACTATTTAGGGAGTACCCTGTTCTCTACCCTTTTCAGGTCCAAAGTGGATAACCTCACATTTTCCGACATTTTGCCACAGTTTCGCCTGTTCACTTAATCTATCAGTATCTCTTTGCAATTTCATGATTCCAGGGACGCTGCTCACAATGCCGCCTATCTTTGTGTCACCCACCAACTTGGGTATGTGGCTTTCTTTCCCATCGTCTAAGCCGTGAATAAATACGGGGAATGGTTGTGGCCCCAGCACAACTCCTTGTGGGAGCACCACTGCCTGCGAGTTCCCCTCCGGGTCACACAGCATCCTGACTTGGAACGATATCACCGTTCCTTCACTGTCGCTGGGTCAATATCCTGGAACTCCCTTCCTAACAGCACTACCTCACATGGACTGCAGCGGTTCAAGAAGGCAGCTCACCACCGCCTTCCCAAGGGCAATTAGGGATGGGCAATAAATGCTGGCCTGGCCAGCGACGCCCACATCCCAGGAATGGATTTTTAAAAAAAAAACACTGCTCAAATCCTGCCAGTTATTAGTTGATGTTCAGACCTACACCGGTGATCATTGATTCAACCTGTAACTAATGTCACCAGTGGCCTGTGGTTCATGACTGAATGCGAAACTCAACAGCATTGGAACTGAGAGTTCCCTTGTTCCCAGCAGTCAGGGGTTGCTCACCCTGCTGCCAGCTCTCATCGACCGTGTGCGTGGTAAGGCATTAATCTGAGCTGAGCCCCAAACCAAGGAATGGCAATCGAAAGAGGATGTGTGACCGAGAAAGTGTCAGAGAGTGATCCCTGACCAACACCCACCTCCCGCCCCCCCCCCCCCCCCCACCCCCACAAGCCTCCGCACAACCGGGACAGGATATCATAGATCACTGGCTGCACATTGTTCAGACCACAGCATCACACAGCATAGAAGGTGTCCACTTGGCCCTGCATGCCGGTGCTAGCCCTTTCAAACAGTTAGTCCCACTTCCCCAGCCCTTTCTCCATAACTCTGCCATTTTCTCCCATTCAAGTATTTACCCAATTGCATTTTGAAAGTTACAATTGAATCTGCTTCCACCGCCCTTTCGAGCAGTATTTTTCCAGATCACAACAGCTCACTGCAGAAATCGATTGTTAACCCTCCCATGGCCGGACTCTGGTTCTTCCCTCAACGAACTCTGCTCGAAGGACAACACTTCCAATTCTCCAGTCTATCCATGCAAATGAGCTCCCTCTTCCCCGGTAGCGTTCTATCCCAGTTCTGACAAAGGTCACCGATCTAAACCAGAATTTACTATTCTGATCCCTGCACCTCTAATCTCTCCTCAGAGTTGGCTGGCTAGATCCATCATTCAGCAACGACTGCAAGACTCACCATTACACAGATGGAAACTTTATCACTCTCCGCTCGTCTTGTCTCTCTCTCTCTCTCTGGGCACTGAGACGGTCAGTGTCAACACACGAGATCCAACAATTTATCCACAGTCGTTGACGGCTTCTCAGATCACATAATCCTCTCAACCTCAATCCACAGATCCAATCTGTCCCTTTCCTGACCGAGGAAATCACCAGACAAATCAGTTCACAGTGATAAAGTTCGACAACAAAAACCTCTAATATACCTGCTGTATAAAACTGACTGTGATACAGCTCCTGAATAAAACCCACTGTGAAACAGCTTCTGTATAAAACTGACTGTGATACAGCTCCTGTATAAAACTCACTGTGATACAGCTTCTGTATAAAACTGACTGTGATACAGCTCCTGTATAAAACTGACTGTGATACAGCTCCTGTATAAAACCCACTGTGATACAGCTCCTGTATAAAACTGACTGTGATACAGCTCCTGTATAAAATCCACTTTGACACAGCTCCTCTATAAAACCCACTGTGATACAGCTCCTGTATAAAACCCACTGTGATACAGCTTCTGTATAAAACTCACTTTGACACAGCTCCTGTATAAAATCCACTTTGAAACAGCTCCTCTATAAAACCCACTGTGATACAGCTCCTGTATAAAACCCACTGTGATACAGCTCCTGTATAAAACCCACTGTGACACAGCTCCTGTATAAAATCCACTTTGAAACAGCTCCTCTATAAAACTCACTGTGACACAGCTCCTGTATAAAATCCACTTTGAAACAGCTCCTCTATAAAACCCACTGTGATACAGCTCCTGTATAAAACTCACTGTGATACAGCTTCTGTATAAAACTCACTTTGAAACAGCTCCTCTATAAAACCCACTGTGATACAGCTCCTGTATAAAACTCACTGTGATACAGCTTCTGTATAAAACTCACTTTGAAACAGCTCCTCTATAAAACCCACTGTGACACAGCTCCTCTATAAAACTCACTGTGACACAGCTCCTGTATAAAATCCACTTTGAAACAGCTCCTCTATAAAACCCACTGTGATACAGCTCCTGTATAAAACTCACTGTGATAAAGCTCCTGTATAAAACTCACTGTGATACAGCTTCTGTATAAAACCCACTTTGAAACAGCTCCTCTATAAAACCCACTGTGATAAAGCTCCCGTATAAAACCCACTGTGACACAGCTCCTGTATAAAACCCACTGTGACACAGCTCCTGTATAAAACCCACTGTGATACAGCTCCTGTATAAAACCCACTGTGAGACAGCTCCTGTATAAAACCCACTGTGAGACAGCTCCTGTACAAAACCCACTGTGACACAGCTCCTGTACAAAACCCACTGTGACACAGCTCCTGTATAAAACCCACTGTGACACAGCTCCTGTATAAAACCCACTGTGATACAGCTCCTGTATAAAACCCACTGTGATACAGCTCCTGTATAAAACCCACTGTGATACAGCTCCTGTATAAAACCCACTGTGATACAGCTCCTGTATGAAACCCACTGTGACACAGCTCCTGTATGAAACCCACTGTGACACAGCTCCTGTATGAAACCCACTGTGACACAGCTCCTGTATAAAACCCACTGTGACACAGCTCCTGTATAAAACCCACTGTGACACAGCTCCTGTATGAAACCCACTGTCACACAGCTCCTGTATAAAACCCACTGTGATACAGCTCCTGTATAAAACCCACTGTGACACAGCTCCTGAATAAAACCCACTGTGAAAAAGCTCCTGTATAAAACCCACTGTGACACAGCTCCTGTATAAAACCCAATGTGACACAGCTCCTGTATAAAACCCACAGTGACACAGCTCCTGTACAAAACCCACTGTGATACAGCTCCTGTAAACAACCCACTGTGATACAGCTCCTGAATAAAACCCACTGTGACACAGCTCCTCGAAATAAACCCACTGTGATACAGCTCCTGTATAAAACCCACTGTGACACAGCTCCTACACAAAACCCACTGTGATACAGCTCCTGTATAAAACCCACTGTGATACAGCTCCTGTATAAAACCCACTGTGACACAGCTCCTCTATAAAACCCACTGTGATACAGCTCCTGTATAAAACCCACTGTGACACAGCTCCTACACAAAACCCACTGTGACACAGCTCCTGTACAAAACCCACTGTGATACAGCTCCTGTATAAAACCCACTGTGATACAGCTCCTGTATAAAACCCACTGTGATACAGCTCCTGTATAAAACCCACTGTGACACAGCTCCTACACAAAACCCACTGTGATACAGCTCCTGCAGAAAACCAACTGTGATACAGCTCCTGTATAAAACCAACTGTGATGCAGCTCCTGTATAAAACCCACTGTGATGCAGCTCCTGTATAAAACCCACTGTGATAAAGCTCCTGTATAAAACCCACTGTGATACAGCTCCTGTATAAAACCCACTGTGACACAGCTCCTGTAAAAACCCACTGTGACACAGCTCCTACACAAAACCCACTGTGATACAGCTCCTGTATAAAACCCACTGTGATACAGCTCCTGTATAAAACCCACTGTGACACAGCTCCTACACAAAACCCACTGTGATACAGCTCCTGCAGAAAACCAACTGTGATACAGCTCCTGTATAAAACCAACTGTGATGCAGCTCCTGTATAAAACCCACTGTGATGCAGCTCCTGCATAAAACCCACTGTGATAAAGCTCCTGTATAAAACCAACTGTGATACAGCTCCTGTATAAAACCAACTGTGATACAGCTCCTGTATAAAACCAACTGTGATGCAGCTCCTGTATAAAACCCACTGTGATAAAGCTCCTGTATAAAACCCACTGTGATAAAGCTCCTGTATAAAACCCACTGTGATACAGCTCCTGTATAAAACCCACTGTGATACAGCTCCTGTATAAAACCAACTGTGATACAGCTCCTGTATAAAACCCACTGTGATGCAGCTCCTGTATAAAACCCACTGTGATGCAGCTCCTGTATAAAACCGACTGTGATACAGCTCCTGTATAAAACCAACTGTGATACAGCTCCTGTATAAAACCCACTGTGATACAGCTCCTGAATAAAACCCACTGTGATACAGCTCCTGTATAAAACCCACTGTGATACAGCTCCTGAATAAAACCCACTGTGATACAGCTCCTGAATAAAACCCACTGTGATACAGCTCCTGTATAAAACCCACTGTGATACAGCTCCTGAATAAAACCCACTGTGATACAGCTCCTGAATAAAACCCACTGTGATACAGCTCCTGTATAAAACCAACTGTGATACAGCTCCTGTATAAAACCCACTGTGATACAGCTCCTGTATAAAACCCACTGTGATACTGCTCCTGAATAAAACCCAGTGTGATACAGCTCCTGTATAAAACCAACTGTGATACAGTTCCTGTATAAAACCTACTGTGATACAGCTCCTGTATAAAACCCACTGTGATACAGCTCCTGAATAAAACCCACTGTGATACAGCTCCTGTATAAAACCGACTGTGATACAGTTCCTGTATAAAACCTACTGTGATACAGCTCCTGTATAAAACCCACTGTGATACAGCTCCTGTATAAAACCCACTGTGATACAGTTCCTGTATAAAACCTACTGTGATACAGCTCCTGTATCAAACCCACTGTGAAAAAGCTCCTGTATAAAACCAACTGTGATACAGCTCCTGTATAAAACCCACTGCGATACAGTTCCTGTATAAAACCTACTGTGATACAGCTCCTGTATCAAACCCACTGTGAAAAAGCTCCTGTATAAAACCCACTGTGATACAGCTCCTGTATAAAACCCACTGTGACACAGCTCCTGTATAAAACCCACTGTGATACAGCTCCTGTATAAAACCCACTGTGACACAGCTCCTGTATAAAACCCACTGTGATACAGCTCCTGTATAAAACCCACTGTGATACAGCTCCTGTATAAAACCCACTGTGACACAGCTCCTGTATAAAACCCACTGTGATACAGCTCCTGTATAAAACCCACTGTGACACAGCTCCTGTATAAAACCCACTGTGATACAGCTCCTGTATAAAACCCACTGTGATACAGCTCCTGTATAAAACCCACTGTGATACAGCTCCTGTATAAAACCCACTGTGACACAGCTCCTGTATAAAACCCACTGTGATACAGCTCCTGTATAAAACCCACTGTGATACAGCTCCTGTATAAAACCCACTGTGATACAGCTCCTGTATAAAACCCACTGTGATACAGCTCCTGTATCAAACCCACTGTGAAAAAGCTCCTGTATAAAACCAACTGTGATACAGCTCCTGTATAAAACCCACTGTGATACAGTTCCTGTATAAAACCTACTGTGATACAGCTCCTGTATCAAACCCACTGTGAAAAAGCTCCTGTATAAAACCAACTGTGATACAGCTCCTGTATAAAACCCACTGTGACACAGTTCCTGTATCAAACCTACTGTGATACAGCTCCTGTATCAAACCCACTGTGAAAAAGCTCCTGTATAAAACCCACTGTGATACAGCTCCTGTATAAAACCCACTGTGACACAGCTCCTGTATAAAACCCACTGTGATACAGTTCCTGTATAAAACCCACTGTGATACAGCTCCTGTATAAAACCCACTGTGACACAGCTCCTGTATAAAACCCACTGTGATACTGCTCCTGTATAAAACCCACTGTGATACAGCTCCTGTCTAAAACCCACTGTGACACAGCTCCTGAATAAAACCCACTGTGACACAGCTCCTGTATAAAACCCACTGTGATACAGCTCCTGTATAAAACCCACTGTGAAAAAGCTCCTGTATAAAACCCACTGTGATACAGCTCCTGTATAAAAGCCACGGTGATACAGCTCCTGTATAAAACCCACTGTGATACAGCTCCTGTATAAAACCCACTGTGATACAGCTCCTGTATAAAACCCACTGTGACACAGCTCCTCTATAAAACCCACTGTGATACAGCTCCTGTATAAAACCCACTGTGATCCAGCTCCTGTATCAAACCCACTGTGATACAGTTCCTGTATAAAACCTACTGTGATACAGCTCCTGTATCAAACCCACTGTGATACAGCTCCTGTATAAAACCCACTGTGATACAGCTCCTGTATAAAACCCACTGTGATACAGCTCCTGTATCAAACCCACTGTGATACAGCTCCTGTATCAAACCCACTGTGATACAGCTCCTGTATAAAACCCACTGTGATACAGCTCCTGTATAAAACCCACTGTGATACAGTTCCTGTATAAAACCTACTGTGATACAGCTCCTGTATAAAACCCACTGTGATACAGTTCCTGTATAAAACCTACTGTGATACAGCTCCTGTATAAAACCCACTGTGATACAGTTCCTGTATAAAACCTACTGTGATACAGCTCCTGAATCAAACCCACTGTGATACAGCTCCTGTATAAAACCCACTGTGATACAGCTCCTGTATAAAACCCACTGTGATACAGCTCCTGTATAAAACCGACTGTGACACAGCTCCTGTATAAAACCCACTGTGATACAGCTCCTGTATAAAACCCACTGTGATACAGCTCCTGTATCAAACCCACTGTGATACAGCTCCTGTATCAAACCCACTGTGATACAGCTCCTGTATAAAACCCACTGTGATACAGCTCCTGTATAAAACCCACTGTGATACAGCTCCTGTATAAAACCCACTGTGATACAGCTCCTGAATAAAACCCACTGTGATACAGCTCCTGAATAAAACCCACTGTGATACAGCTCCTGTATAAAACCAACTGTGATACAGCTCCTGTATAAAACCCACTGTGATACAGCTCCTGTATAAAACCCACTGTGATACTGCTCCTGAATAAAACCCAGTGTGATACAGCTCCTGTATAAAACCAACTGTGATACAGTTCCTGTATAAAACCTACTGTGATACAGCTCCTGTATAAAACCCACTGTGATACAGCTCCTGAATAAAACCCACTGTGATACAGCTCCTGTATAAAACCGACTGTGATACAGTTCCTGTATAAAACCTACTGTGATACAGCTCCTGTATAAAACCCACTGTGATACAGCTCCTGTATAAAACCCACTGTGATACAGTTCCTGTATAAAACCTACTGTGATACAGCTCCTGTATCAAACCCACTGTGAAAAAGCTCCTGTATAAAACCAACTGTGATACAGCTCCTGTATAAAACCCACTGCGATACAGTTCCTGTATAAAACCTACTGTGATACAGCTCCTGTATCAAACCCACTGTGAAAAAGCTCCTGTATAAAACCCACTGTGATACAGCTCCTGTATAAAACCCACTGTGACACAGCTCCTGTATAAAACCCACTGTGATACAGCTCCTGTATAAAACCCACTGTGACACAGCTCCTGTATAAATCCCACTGTGATACAGCTCCTGTATAAAACCCACTGTGATACAGCTCCTGTATAAAACCCACTGTGACACAGCTCCTGTATAAAACCCACTGTGATACAGCTCCTGTATAAAACCCACTGTGACACAGCTCCTGTATAAAACCCACTGTGATACAGCTCCTGTATAAAACCCACTGTGATACAGCTCCTGTATAAAACCCACTGTGATACAGCTCCTGTATAAAACCCACTGTGACACAGCTCCTGTATAAAACCCACTGTGATACAGCTCCTGTATAAAACCCACTGTGATACAGCTCCTGTATAAAACCCACTGTGATACAGCTCCTGTATAAAACCCACTGTGATACAGCTCCTGTATCAAACCCACTGTGAAAAAGCTCCTGTATAAAACCAACTGTGATACAGCTCCTGTATAAAACCCACTGTGATACAGTTCCTGTATAAAACCTACTGTGATACAGCTCCTGTATCAAACCCACTGTGAAAAAGCTCCTGTATAAAACCAACTGTGATACAGCTCCTGTATAAAACCCACTGTGACACAGTTCCTGTATCAAACCTACTGTGATACAGCTCCTGTATCAAACCCACTGTGAAAAAGCTCCTGTATAAAACCCACTGTGATACAGCTCCTGTATAAAACCCACTGTGACACAGCTCCTGTATAAAACCCACTGTGATACAGTTCCTGTATAAAACCCACTGTGATACAGCTCCTGTATAAAACCCACTGTGACACAGCTCCTGTATAAAACCCACTGTGATACTGCTCCTGTATAAAACCCACTGTGATACAGCTCCTGTCTAAAACCCACTGTGACACAGCTCCTGAATAAAACCCACTGTGACACAGCTCCTGTATAAAACCCACTGTGATACAGCTCCTGTATAAAACCCACTGTGAAAAAGCTCCTGTATAAAACCCACTGTGATACAGCTCCTGTATAAAAGCCACGGTGATACAGCTCCTGTATAAAACCCACTGTGATACAGCTCCTGTATAAAACCCACTGTGATACAGCTCCTGTATAAAACCCACTGTGACACAGCTCCTCTATAAAACCCACTGTGATACAGCTCCTGTATAAAACCCACTGTGATCCAGCTCCTGTATCAAACCCACTGTGATACAGTTCCTGTATAAAACCTACTGTGATACAGCTCCTGTATCAAACCCACTGTGATACAGCTCCTGTATAAAACCCACTGTGATACAGCTCCTGTATAAAACCCACTGTGATACAGCTCCTGTATCAAACCCACTGTGATACAGCTCCTGTATCAAACCCACTGTGATACAGCTCCTGTATAAAACCCACTGTGATACAGCTCCTGTATAAAACCCACTGTGATACAGTTCCTGTATAAAACCTACTGTGATACAGCTCCTGTATAAAACCCACTGTGATACAGTTCCTGTATAAAACCTACTGTGATACAGCTCCTGTATAAAACCCACTGTGATACAGTTCCTGTATAAAACCTACTGTGATACAGCTCCTGAATCAAACCCACTGTGATACAGCTCCTGTATAAAACCCACTGTGATACAGCTCCTGTATAAAACCCACTGTGATACAGCTCCTGTATAAAACCGACTGTGACACAGCTCCTGTATAAAACCCACTGTGATACAGCTCCTGTATAAAACCCACTGTGATACAGCTCCTGTATAAAACCCACTGTGATACAGCTCCTGTATAAAACCCACTGTGATACAGCTCCTGTATCAAAACCACTGTGATACAGTTCCTGTATAAAACCTACTGTGATACAGCTCCTGTATCAAACCCACTGTGAAAAAGCTCCTGTATAAAACCAACTGTGATACAGCTCCTGTATCAAACCCACTGTGATACAGCTCCTGTATAAAACCCACTGTGATACAGCTCCTGTATAAAACCCACTGTGATACAGCTCCTGTATCAAACCAACTGTGATACAGCTCCTGTATAAAGCCAACTGTGATACAGCTCCTGTATCAAACCCACTGTGATACAGCTCCTGTATAAAACCCACTGTGATACAGCTCCTGTATAAAACCCACTGTGATACAGCTCCTGTATCAAACCAACTGTGATACAGCTCCTGTATCAAACCCACTGTGATACAGCTCCTGTATAAAACCCACTGTGATACAGCTCCTGTATAAAACCCACTGTGACACAGCTCCTGTATAAAACCCACTGTGATACAGCTCCTGTATAAAACCCACTGTGATACAGCTCCTGTATAAAACCCACTGTGACACAGCTCCTGTATAAAACCCACTGTGATACAGCTCCTGTATAAAACCCACTGTGATACAGCTCCTGTATAAAACCAACTGTGATACAGCTCCTGTATCAAACCCACTGTGATACAGCTCCTGTATAAAACCAACTGTGATACAGCTCCTGTATCAAACCCACTGTGATACAGCTCCTGTATAAAACTCACTGTGATACAGCTCCTGTATAAAACCCACTGTGATACAGTTCCTGTATAAAACCCACTGTGACACAGCTCCTGAATAAAACCCACTGTGATACAGCTCCTGTATCAAACCCACTGTGATACAGCTCCTGTATAAAACCCACTGTGACACAGCTCCTGTATAAAACCTACTGTGAAAAAGGTCCTGTATAAAACCCACTGTGATACAGCTCCTGTATAAAACCCACTGTGATACAGCTCCTGTATCAAACCCACTGTGAAAAAGCTCCTGTATAAAACCCACTGTGATACAGCTCCTGTATAAAACCCACTGTGAAAAAGCTCCTGTATAAAACCCACTGTGATACAGCTCCTGTATAAAACCCACTGTGAAAAAGCTCCTGTATAAAACCCACTGTGATGCAGCTCCTGTATAAAACCCACTGTGAAAAAGCTCCTGTATAAAACCCACTGTGAAAAAGCTCCTGTAGAAAACCCACTGTGATGCAGCTCCTGAAGAAAACCCACTGTGATGCAGCTCCTGTATAAAACCCACTGTGACACAGCTCCTGTATAAAACCCACTGTGATACAGCTCCTGTATAAAACCCACTGTGATCCAGCTCCTGAATAAAACCCACTGTGATCCAGCTCCTGTTGAAAACCCACTGTGATACAGCTCCTGTATAAAACCCACTGTGATGCAGCTCCTGTATAAAACCCACTGTGATCCAGCTCCTGAATAAAACCCACTGTGATCCAGCTCCTGTGTAAAACCCACTGTGATACAGCTCCTGTATAAAACCCACTGTGATACAGCTCCTGTATAAAACCCACTGTGATACAGCTCCTGTATCAAAACCACTGTGATACAGTTCCTGTATAAAACCTACTGTGATACAGCTCCTGTATCAAACCCACTGTGAAAAAGCTCCTGTATAAAACCCACTGTGATACAGCTCCTGTATCAAACCAACTGTGATACAGCTCCTGTATCAAACCCACTGTGATACAGCTCCTGTATAAAACCCACTGTGATACAGCTCCTGTATAAAACCCACTGTGACACAGCTCCTGTATAAAACCCACTGTGATACAGCTCCTGTATAAAACCCACTGTGACACAGCTCCTGTATAAAACCCACTGTGATACAGCTCCTGTATAAAACCCACTGTGATACAGCTCCTGTATAAAACCAACTGTGATACAGCTCCTGTATCAAACCCACTGTGATACAGCTCCTGTATAAAACCAACTGTGATACAGCTCCTGTATCAAACCCACTGTGATACAGCTCCTGTATAAAACTCACTGTGATACAGCTCCTGTATAAAACCCACTGTGATACAGTTCCTGTATAAAACCCACTGTGACACAGCTCCTGAATAAAACCCACTGTGATACAGCTCCTGTATCAAACCCACTGTGATACAGCTCCTGTATAAAACCCACTGTGACACAGCTCCTGTATAAAACCTACTGTGAAAAAGGTCCTGTATAAAACCCACTGTGATACAGCTCCTGTATAAAACCCACTGTGATACAGCTCCTGTATCAAACCCACTGTGAAAAAGCTCCTGTATAAAACCCACTGTGATACAGCTCCTGTATAAAACCCACTGTGAAAAAGCTCCTGTATAAAACCCACTGTGATACAGCTCCTGTATAAAACCCACTGTGATCCAGCTCCTGAATAAAACCCACTGTGATCCAGCTCCTGTTGAAAACCCACTGTGATACAGCTCCTGTATAAAACCCACTGTGATGCAGCTCCTGTATAAAACCCACTGTGATCCAGCTCCTGAATAAAACCCACTGTGATCCAGCTCCTGTGTAAAACCCACTGTGATACAGCTCCTGTATAAAACCCACTGTGATACAGCTCCTGTATAAAACCCACTGTGATCCAGCTCCTGTATAAAACCCACTGTCATACAGCTCCTGTATAAAACCCACTGTGATACAGCTCCAGTGTAAAACCCACTGTGATCCAGCTCCTGTATAAAGCCAACTGTGATACAGCTCCTGTATAAAACCCACTGTGATACAGTTCCTGTATAAAACCCACTGTGATGCAGCTCCTGAATAAAACCCACTGTGATACAGCTCCTGTATAAAACCCACTGTGATACAGTTCCTGTATAAAACCCACTGTGATACAGCTCCTGTATAAAACCCACTGTGATACAGCTCCTGTATCAAAACCACTGTGATACAGTTCCTGTATAAAACCTACTGTGATACAGCTCCTGTATCAAACCCACTGTGAAAAAGCTCCTGTATAAAACCAACTGTGATACAGCTCCTGTATCAAACCCACTGTGATACAGCTCCTGTATAAAACCCACTGTGATACAGCTCCTGTATAAAACCCACTGTGATACAGCTCCTGTATCAAACCAACTGTGATACAGCTCCTGTCTAAAGCCAACTGTGATACAGCTCCTGTATCAAACCCACTGTGATACAGCTCCTGTATAAAACCCACTGTGATACAGCTCCTGTATAAAACCCACTGTGATACAGCTCCTGTATCAAACCAACTGTGATACAGCTCCTGTATCAAACCCACTGTGATACAGCTCCTGTATAAAACCCACTGTGATACAGCTCCTGTATAAAACCCACTGTGACACAGCTCCTGTATAAAACCCACTGTGATACAGCTCCTGTATAAAACCCACTGTGATACAGCTCCTGTATAAAACCCACTGTGACACAGCTCCTGTATAAAACCCACTGTGATACAGCTCCTGTATAAAACCCACTGTGATACAGCTCCTGTATAAAACCAACTGTGATACAGCTCCTGTATCAAACCCACTGTGATACAGCTCCTGTATAAAACCAACTGTGATACAGCTCCTGTATCAAACCCACTGTGATACAGCTCCTGTATAAAACTCACTGTGATACAGCTCCTGTATAAAACCCACTGTGATACAGTTCCTGTATAAAACCCACTGTGACACAGCTCCTGAATAAAACCCACTGTGATACAGCTCCTGTATCAAACCCACTGTGATACAGCTCCTGTATAAAACCCACTGTGACACAGCTCCTGTATAAAACCTACTGTGAAAAAGGTCCTGTATAAAACCCACTGTGATACAGCTCCTGTATAAAACCCACTGTGATACAGCTCCTGTATCAAACCCACTGTGAAAAAGCTCCTGTATAAAACCCACTGTGATACAGCTCCTGTATAAAACCCACTGTGAAAAAGCTCCTGTATAAAACCCACTGTGATACAGCTCCTGTATAAAACCCACTGTGAAAAAGCTCCTGTATAAAACCCACTGTGATGCAGCTCCTGTATAAAACCCACTGTGAAAAAGCTCCTGTATAAAACCCACTGTGAAAAAGCTCCTGTAGAAAACCCACTGTGATGCAGCTCCTGAAGAAAACCCACTGTGATGCAGCTCCTGTATAAAACCCACTGTGACACAGCTCCTGTATAAAACCCACTGTGATACAGCTCCTGTATAAAACCCACTGTGATCCAGCTCCTGAATAAAACCCACTGTGATCCAGCTCCTGTTGAAAACCCACTGTGATACAGCTCCTGTATAAAACCCACTGTGATGCAGCTCCTGTATAAAACCCACTGTGATCCAGCTCCTGAATAAAACCCACTGTGATCCAGCTCCTGTATAAAACCCACTGTGATACAGCTCCTGTATAAAACCCACTGTGATACAGCTCCTGTATAAAACCCACTGTGATCCAGCTCCTGTATAAAACCCACTGTCATACAGCTCCTGTATAAAACCCACTGTGATACAGCTCCAGTGTAAAACCCACTGTGATCCAGCTCCTGTATAAAGCCAACTGTGATACAGCTCCTGTATAAAACCCACTGTGATACAGTTCCTGTATAAAACCCACTGTGATACAGCTCCTGTATAAAACCCACTGTGATACAGCTCCTGTATAAAACCCACTGTGATACAGCTCCTGTATAAAACCCACTCTGACACAGCTCCTGTATAAAACCCAATTTGAAAAAGCTCCTGTATAAAACCCACTGTGATCCAGCTCCTGTATAAAGCCAACTGTGATACAGCTCCTGTATAAAACCCACTGTGACACAGCTCCTGTATAAAACCCACTGTGATCCAGCTCCTGTAGAAAGCCAACTGTGATACAGCTCCTGTATAAAACCCACTGTGAAAAAGCTCCTGTATAAAACCGACTGTGACATAGCTCCTGTATAAAACCCAGTGTGATGCAGCTCATGTATAAAACCCACTGTGATACAGTTCCTGTATAAAACCCACTGTGATACAGCTCCTGTATAAAACCCACTGTGATACAGCTCCTCTATAAAACCCAGTGTGATGCAGCTCCTGTATAAAACCATCTGTGATGCAGCTCCTGTATAAAACCATCTGTGATGCAGCTCCTGTATAAAACCCACTGTGATACAGTTCCTGTATAAAACCGACTGTGACACAGCTCCTGTATAAAACCCAGTGTGATGCAGCTCATGTATAAAACCCACTGTGATACAGTTCCTGTATAAAACCCACTGTGATACAGCTCCTGTATAAAACCCAGTGTGATGCAGCTCCTGTATAAAACCATCTGTGATGCAGCTCCTGTATAAAACCATCTGTGATGCAGCTCCTGTATAAAACCCACTGTGACACAGCTCCTCTATAAAACCCACTGTGATACAGCTCCTGTATAAAACCCACTGTGATACAGCTCCTGCATAAAACCGACTGTGATACAGCTCCTGTATAAAACCCACTGTGATACAGCTCCTGCATAAAACCGACTGTGATACAGCTCCTGTATAAAACCCACTGTGATGCAGCTCCTGTATAAAACCCACTGTGACACAGCTCCTCTATAAAACCCACTGTGATACAGCTCCTGTATAAAACCCACTGTGATACAGCTCCTGTATAAAACCCACTGTGAAAAAGCTCCTGCATAAAACCCACTGTGATACAGCTCCTGAATAAAACCCACTGTGACACAGCTCCTGTATAAAACCCACTGTGACACAGCTCCTGAATAAAACCCACTGTGATACAGCTCCTGAATAAAACCCACTGTGACACAGCTCCTCTATAAAACCCACTGTGATACAGCTCCTGTATAAAACCCACTGTGAAAAAGCTCCTGTATAAAACCCACTGTGATACAGCTCCTGAATAAAACCCACTGTGACACAGCTCCTGAATAAAACCCACTGTGATACAGCTCCTGCATAAAACCCACTGTGACACAGCTCCTGAATAAAACCCACTGTGACACAGCTCCTGTATAAAACCCACTGTGACAGCTCCTGAATAAAACCCACTGTGACACAGCTCCTGGATAAAACCCACTGTGACACAGCTCCTGAATAAAACCCACTGTGATACAGCTCCTGTATAAAACCCACTGTGATACAGCTCCTGTATAAAACCCACTGTGACACAGCTCCTGAATAAAACCCACTGTGACACAGCTCCTGTATAAAACCCAGTGTGATGCAGCTCATGTATAAAACCCACTGTGATACAGTTCCTGTATAAAACCCACTGTGATACAGCTCCTCTATAAAACCCAGTGTGATGCAGCTCCTGTATAAAACCATCTGTGATGCAGCTCCTGTATAAAACCATCTGTGATGCAGCTCCTGTATAAAACCCACTGTGACACAGCTCCTCTATAAAACCCACTGTGATACAGCTCCTGTATAAAACCCACTGTGATACAGCTCCTGCATAAAACCGACTGTGATACAGCTCCTGTATAAAACCCACTGTGATACAGCTCCTGCATAAAACCGACTGTGATACAGCTCCTGTATAAAACCCACTGTGATGCAGCTCCTGTATAAAACCCACTGTGACACAGCTCCTCTATAAAACCCACTGTGATACAGCTCCTGTATAAAACCCACTGTGATACAGCTCCTGTATAAAACCCACTGTGAAAAAGCTCCTGCATAAAACCCACTGTGATACAGCTCCTGTATGAAACCCACTGTGACACAGCTCCTGTATAAAACCATCTGTGATGCAGCTCCTGTATAAAACCCACTGTGACACAGCTCCTCTATAAAACCCACTGTGATACAGCTCCTGTATAAAACCCACTGTGAAAAAGCTCCTGCATAAAACCCACTGTGATACAGCTCCTGTATAAAACCCACTGTGATACAGCTCCTGTATAAAACCATCTGTGATGCAGCTCCTGTATAAAACCCACTGTGACACAGCTCCTCTGTAAAACCCACTGTGATACAGCTCCTGTATAAAACCCACTGTGAAAAAGCTCCTGCATAAAACCCACTGTGATACAGCTCCTGTATAAAACCCACTGTGATGCAGCTCCTGTATAAAACCCACTGTGACACAGCTCCTGTATAAAACCCACTGTGACACAGCTCCTCTATAAAACCCACTGTGATACAGCTCCTGTATAAAACCCACTGTCAAAACGCTCCTGCATAAAACCCACTGTGACACAGCTCCTGTATAAAACCCACTGTGACACAGCTCCTGAATAAAACCCACTGTGATACAGCTCCTGAATAAAACCCACTGTGACACAGCTCCTGTATAAAACCCACTGTGACACAGCTCCTGAATAAAACCCACTGTGATACAGCTCCTGAATAAAACCCACTGTGACACAGCTCCTCTATAAAACCCACTGTGATACAGCTCCTGTATAAAACCCACTGTGAAAAAGCTCCTGTATAAAACCCACTGTGATACAGCTCCTGAATAAAACCCACTGTGACACAGCTCCTGAATAAAACCCACTGTGATACAGCTCCTGCATAAAACCCACTGTGACACAGCTCCTGAATAAAACCCACTGTGACACAGCTCCTGTATAAAACCCACTGTGACACAGCTCCTGAATAAAACCCACTGTGACACAGTTCCTGGATAAAACCCACTGTGACACAGCTCCTGAATAAAACCCACTGTGATACAGCTCCTGTATAAAACCCACTGTGATACAGCTCCTGTATAAAACCCACTGTGATACAGCTCCTGTATAAAACCCACTGTGACACAGCTCCTGAATAAAACCCACTGTGACACAGCTCCTGAATAAAACCCACTGTGATACAGCTCCTGTATAAAACCCACTGTGACACAGCTCCTGAATAAAACCCACTGTGATACAGCTCCTGTATAAAACCCACTGTGACACAGCTCCTGTATAAAACCCACTGTGACACAGCTCCTGAATAAAACCCACTGTGATACAGCTCCTGTATAAAACCATCTGTGATGCAGCTCCTGTATAAAACCCACTGTGACACAGCTCCTCTATAAAACCCACTGTGATACAGCTCCTGTATAAAACCCACTGTGAAAAAGCTCCTGCATAAAACCCACTGTGATACAGCTCCTGTATAAAACCCACTGTGATACAGCTCCTGTATAAAACCATCTGTGATGCAGCTCCTGTATAAAACCCACTGTGACACAGCTCCTCTGTAAAACCCACTGTGATACAGCTCCTGTATAAAACCCACTGTGAAAAAGCTCCTGCATAAAACCCACTGTGATACAGCTCCTGTATAAAACCCACTGTGATGCAGCTCCTGTATAAAACCCACTGTGACACAGCTCCTGTATAAAACCCACTGTGACACAGCTCCTCTATAAAACCCACTGTGATACAGCTCCTGTATAAAACCCACTGTCAAAACGCTCCTGCATAAAACCCACTGTGACACAGCTCCTGTATAAAACCCACTGTGACACAGCTCCTGAATAAAACCCACTGTGATACAGCTCCTGAATAAAACCCACTGTGACACAGCTCCTGTATAAAACCCACTGTGACACAGCTCCTGAATAAAACCCACTGTGATACAGCTCCTGAATAAAACCCACTGTGACACAGCTCCTCTATAAAACCCACTGTGATACAGCTCCTGTATAAAACCCACTGTGAAAAAGCTCCTGTATAAAACCCACTGTGATACAGCTCCTGAATAAAACCCACTGTGACACAGCTCCTGAATAAAACCCACTGTGATACAGCTCCTGCATAAAACCCACTGTGACACAGCTCCTGAATAAAACCCACTGTGACACAGCTCCTGTATAAAACCCACTGTGACACAGCTCCTGAATAAAACCCACTGTGACACAGTTCCTGGATAAAACCCACTGTGACACAGCTCCTGAATAAAACCCACTGTGATACAGCTCCTGTATAAAACCCACTGTGATACAGCTCCTGTATAAAACCCACTGTGATACAGCTCCTGTATAAAACCCACTGTGACACAGCTCCTGAATAAAACCCACTGTGACACAGCTCCTGAATAAAACCCACTGTGATACAGCTCCTGTATAAAACCCACTGTGACACAGCTCCTGAATAAAACCCACTGTGATACAGCTCCTGTATAAAACCCACTGTGACACAGCTCCTGAATAAAACCCACTGTGACACAGCTCCTGTATAAAACCCACTGTGACACAGCTCCTGAATAAAACCCACTGTGATACAGCTCCTGTATAAAACCCACTGTGATACAGCTCCTGTATAAAACCCACTGTGATACAGCTCCTGTATAAAACCCACTGTGACACAGCTCCTGAATAAAACCCACTGTGATAGAGCTCCTGTATAAAACCCACTGTGACACAGCTCCTGAATAAAACCCACTGTGACACAGCTCCTGTATAAAACCCACTGTGACACAGCTCCTGAATAAAACCCACTGTGATACAGCTCCTGTATAAAACCCACTGTGATACAGCTCCTGTATAAAACCCACTGTGACACAGCTCCTGAATAAAACCCACTGTGATACAGCTCCTGTATAAAACCCACTGTGACACAGCTCCTGAATAAAACCCACTGTGATACAGCTCCTGTATAAAACAAACTGTGACACAGCTCCTGAATAAAACCCACTGTGACACAGCTCCTGAATAAAACCCACTGTGACACAGCTCCTGTATAAAACCCACTGTGATACAGCTCCTGTATAAAACCCACTGTGACACAGCTCCTGAATAAAACCCACTGTGATACAGCTCCTGTATAAAACCCACTGTGACACAGCTCCTGTATAAAACCCACTGTGACACAGCTCCTGTATAAAACCCACTGTGACACAGCTCCTGAATAAAACCCACTGTGACACAGCTCCTGAATAAAACCCACTGTGATACAGCTCCTGTATAAAACCCACTGTGATACAGCTCCTGTATAAAACCCACTGTGATACAGCTCCTGTATAAAACCCACTGTGATACAGCTCCTGAATAAAACCCACTGTGATACAGCTCCTGTATAAAACCCACTGTGATACAGCTCCTGTATAAAACCCACTGTGACACAGCTCCTGTATAAAACCCACTGTGACACAGCTCCTGAATAAAACCCACTGTGATACAGCTCCTGTATAAAACCCACTGTGATACAGCTCCTGTATAAAACCCACTGTGAAAAAGCTCCTGCATAAAACCCACTGTGACACAGCTCCTGTATAAAACCCACTGTGACACAGCTCCTGAATAAAACCCACTGTGATACAGCTCCTGAATAAAACCCACTGTAACAGAGCTCCTGTATAAAACCCACTGTGACACAGCTCCTGAATAAAACCCACTGTGATACAGCTCCTGAATAAAACCCACTGTGACACAGCTCCTGAATAAAACCCACTGTGATACAGCTCCTGTATAAAACCCACTGTGATACAGCTCCTGAATAAAACCCACTGTGACACAGCTCCTGAATAAAACCCACTGTGATACAGCTCCTGTATAAAACCCACTGTGACACAGCTCCTGAATAAAACCCACTGTGACACAGCTCCTGTATAAAACCCACTGTGACACAGCTCCTGAATAAAACCCACTGTGATACAGCTCCTGTATAAAACCCACTGTGACACAGCTCCTGTATAAAACCCACTGTGACACAGCTCCTGAATAAAACCCACTGTGATACAGCTCCTGTATAAAACCCACTGTGATACAGCTCCTGTATAAAACCCACTGTGAAAAAGCTCCTGCATAAAACCCACTGTGACACAGCTCCTGTATAAAACCCACTGTGACACAGCTCCTGAATAAAACCCACTGTGATACAGCTCCTGAATAAAACCCACTGTAACAGAGCTCCTGTATAAAACCCACTGTGACACAGCTCCTGAATAAAACCCACTGTGATACAGCTCCTGAATAAAACCCACTGTGACACAGCTCCTGAATAAAACCCACTGTGATACAGCTCCTGTATAAAACCCACTGTGAAAAAG
Source organism: Heterodontus francisci (assembly GCF_036365525.1). Taxonomy (NCBI): domain Eukaryota; kingdom Metazoa; phylum Chordata; class Chondrichthyes; order Heterodontiformes; family Heterodontidae; genus Heterodontus; species Heterodontus francisci. The sequence goes on along the minus strand of NC_090409.1, from coordinate 31,034,155 downwards.
CTCCTGTATAAAACCCACTGTGATACAGCTCCTGAATAAAACCCACTGTGACACAGCTCCTGAATAAAACCCACTGTGATACAGCTCCTGTATAAAACCCACTGTGACACAGCTCCTGAATAAAACCCACTGTGACACAGCTCCTGTATAAAACCCACTGTGACACAGCTCCTGAATAAAACCCACTGTGACACAGCTCCTGTATAAAACCCACTGTGACACAGCTCCTGAATAAAACCCACTGTGATACAGCTCCTGTATAAAACCCACTGTGATACAGCTCCTGTATAAAACCCACTGTGACACAGCTCCTGAATAAAACCCACTGTGACACAGCTCCTGAATAAAACCCACTGTGATACAGCTCCTGTATAAAACCCACTGTGACACAGCTCCTGAATAAAACCCACTGTGATACAGCTCCTGTATAAAACCCACTGTGACACAGCTCCTGAATAAAACTCACTGTGACACAGCTCCTGTATAAAACCCACTGTGACACAGCTCCTGAATAAAACCCACTGTGATACAGCTCCTGTATAAAACCCACTGTGATACAGCTCCTGTATAAAACCCACTGTGATACAGCTCCTGTATAAAACCCACTGTGACACAGCTCCTGAATAAAACCCACTGTGATACAGCTCCTGTATAAAACCCACTGTGACACAGCTCCTGAATAAAACCCACTGTGACACAGCTCCTGTATAAAACCCACTGTGACACAGCTCCTGAATAAAACCCACTGTGATACAGCTCCTGTATAAAACCCACTGTGATACAGCTCCTGTATAAAACCCACTGTGATACAGCTCCTGTATAAAACCCACTGTGACACAGCTCCTGAATAAAACCCACTGTGATACAGCTCCTGTATAAAACCCACTGTGACACAGCTCCTGAATAAAACCCACTGTGATACAGCTCCTGTATAAAACCCACTGTGACACAGCTCCTGAATAAAACCCACTGTGACACAGCTCCTGAATAAAACCCACTGTGACACAGCTCCTGTATAAAACCCACTGTGATACAGCTCCTGTATAAAACCCACTGTGACACAGCTCCTGAATAAAACCCACTGTGATACAGCTCCTGTATAAAACCCACTGTGATACAGCTCCTGTATAAAACCCACTGTGATACAGCTCCTGTATAAAACCCACTGTGACACAGCTCCTGTATAAAACCCACTGTGATACAGCTCCTGTATAAAACCCACTGTGATACAGCTCCTGAATAAAACCCACTGTGACACAGCTCCTGAATAAAACCCACTGTGACACAGCTCCTGTATAAAACCCACTGTGACACAGCTCCTGTATAAAACCCACTGTGACACAGCTCCTGAATAAAAACGACTGTGACACAGCTCCTGAATAAAACCCACTGTGATACAGCTCCTGTATAAAACCCACTGTGATACAGCTCCTGTATAAAACCCACTGTGATACAGCTCCTGTATAAAACCCACTGTGATACAGCTCCTGAATAAAACCCACTGTGATACAGCTCCTGTATAAAACCCACTGTGATACAGCTCCTGTATAAAACCCACTGTGACACAGCTCCTGTATAAAACCCACTGTGACACAGCTCCTGAATAAAACCCACTGTGATACAGCTCCTGTATAAAACCCACTGTGATACAGCTCCTGTATAAAACCCAGTGTGAAAAAGCTCCTGTATAAAACCCACTGTGATCCAGCTCCTGTATAAAACCCAGTGTGAAAATGCTCCTGTATAAAACCCAGTGTGATACAGTGCCTGTTTCATACCCACTGTGATGCAGCTCCTGTATAAAACCCATTGTGACACAGCTCCTGTATAAAAGCCACTGTGATACAGCTCCTGTATAATACCCACTGTGATACAGCTCCTGTATAAAACCCACTGTGACACAGCTCCTGAATAAAACCCACTGTGAAACAGCTCCTGTATAAAACCCACTGTGAGACAGCTCCTGTATAAAACCCACTGTGATACAGCTCCTGTATAAAACCCACTGTGATACAGCTCCTGTATAAAACCCACTGTGACACAGCTCCTGAATAAAACCCACTGTGATACAGCTCCTGTATAAAACCCACTGTGACACAGCTCCTGAATAAAACCCACTGTGACACAGCTCCTGTATAAAACCCACTGTGACACAGCTCCTGAATAAAACCCACTGTGATACAGCTCCTGTATAAAACCCACTGTGATACAGCTCCTGTATAAAACCCACTGTGATACAGCTCCTGTATAAAACCCACTGTGACACAGCTCCTGAATAAAACCCACTGTGATACAGCTCCTGTATAAAACCCACTGTGACACAGCTCCTGAATAAAACCCACTGTGATACAGCTCCTGTATAAAACCCACTGTGACACAGCTCCTGAATAAAACCCACTGTGACACAGCTCCTGAATAAAACCCACTGTGACACAGCTCCTGTATAAAACCCACTGTGATACAGCTCCTGTATAAAACCCACTGTGACACAGCTCCTGAATAAAACCCACTGTGATACAGCTCCTGAATAAAACCCACTGTGATACAGCTCCTGTATAAAACCCACTGTGATACAGCTCCTGTATAAAACCCACTGTGACACAGCTCCTGTATAAAACCCACTGTGATACAGCTCCTGTATAAAACCCACTGTGATACAGCTCCTGAATAAAACCCACTGTGACACAGCTCCTGAATAAAACCCACTGTGACACAGCTCCTGTATAAAACCCACTGTGACACAGCTCCTGTATAAAACCCACTGTGACACAGCTCCTGAATAAAACCCACTGTGACACAGCTCCTGAATAAAACCCACTGTGATACAGCTCCTGTATAAAACCCACTGTGATACAGCTCCTGTATAAAACCCACTGTGATACAGCTCCTGTATCAAACCCACTGTGATACAGCTCCTGAATAAAACCCACTGTGATACAGCTCCTGTATAAAACCCACTTTGATACAGCTCCTGTATAAAACCCACTGTGACACAGCTCCTGTATAAAACCCACTGTGACACAGCTCCTGAATAAAACCCACTGTGATACAGCTCCTGTATAAAACCCACTGTGATACAGCTCCTGTATAAAACCCAGTGTGAAAAAGCTCCTGTATAAAACCCACTGTGATCCAGCTCCTGTATAAAACCCAGTGTGAAAATGCTCCTGTATAAAACCCAGTGTGATACAGTGCCTGTTTCATACCCACTGTGATGCAGCTCCTGTATAAAACCCACTGTGACACAGCTCCTGTATAAAAGCCACTGTGATACAGCTCCTGTATAAAACCCACTGTGATACAGCTCCTGTATAAAACCCACTGTGACACAGCTCCTGAATAAAACCCACTATGAAACAGCTCCTGTATAAAACCCACTGTGAGACAGCTCCTGTATAAAACCCACTGTGATACAGCTCCTGTATAAAACCCACTGTGATTCAGCTCCTGAATAAAACCCACTGTGACACAGCTCCGGAATAAAACCCACTGTGATACAGCTCCTGTATAAAACCCACTGTGATACAGCTCCTGTATAAAACCCACTGTGATACAGCTCCTGTATAAAACCCACTGTGACACAGCTCCTGTATAAAACCCACTGTGATACAGCTCCTGTATAAAACCCACTGTGATACAGCTCCTGAATAAAACCCACTGTGACACAGCTCCTGAATAAAACCCACTGTGACACAGCTCCTGTATAAAACCCACTGTGACACAGCTCCTGTATAAAACCCACTGTGACACAGCTCCTGAATAAAACCCACTGTGACACAGCTCCTGAATAAAACCCACTGTGAAACAGCTCCTGTATAAAACCCACTGTGAGACAGCTCCTGTATAAAACCCACTGTGATACAGCTCCTGTATAAAACCCACTGTGATACAGCTCCTGAATAAAACCCACTGTGACACAGCTCCGGAATAAAACCCACTGTGATACAGCTCCTGTATAAAACCCACTGTGATACAGCTCCTGTATAAAACCCACTGTGATACAGCTCCTGTATAAAACCCACTGTGACACAGCTCCTGTATAAAACCCACTGTGATACAGCTCCTGTATAAAACCCACTGTGATACAGCTCCTGAATAAAACCCACTGTGACACAGCTCCTGAATAAAACCCACTGTGACACAGCTCCTGTATAAATCCCACTGTGACACAGCTCCTGTATAAAACCCACTGTGACACAGCTCCTGAATAAAACCCACTGTGACACAGCTCCTGAATAAAACCCACTGTGATACAGCTCCTGTATAAAACCCACTGTGATACAGCTCCTGCATAAAACCCACTGTGATACAGCTCCTGAATAAAACCCACTGTGATACAGCTCCTGTATAAAACCCACTGTGATACAGCTCCTGTATAAAACCCACTGTGACACAGCTCCTGTATAAAACCCACTGTGACACAGCTCCTGAATAAAACCCACTGTGATACAGCTCCTGTATAAAACCCACTGTGATACAGCTCCTGTATAAAACCCAGTGTGAAAAAGCTCCTGTATAAAACCCACTGTGATCCAGCTCCTGTATAAAACCCAGTCTGAAAAAGCTCCTGTATAAAACCCAGTGTGATACAGTGCCTGTTTCATACCCACTGTGATGCAGCTCCTGTATAAAACCCACTGTGACACAGCTCCTGTATAAAAGCCACTGTGATACAGCTCCTGTATAAAACCCACTGTGATACAGCTCCTGTATAAAACCCACTGTGACACAGCTCCTGAATAAAACCCACTGTGAAACAGCTCCTGTATAAAACCCACTGTGATACAGCTCCTGTATAAAACCCACTGTGATACAGCTCCTGTATAAAACCCACTGTGATACAGCTCCTGAATAAAACCCACTGTGACACAGCTCCGGAATAAAACCCACTGTGATACAGCTCCTGTATAAAACCCACTGTGATACAGCTCCTGTATAAAACCCACTGTGACACAGCTCCTGAATAAAACCCACTGTGATACAGCTCCTGAATAAAACCCACTGTGACACAGCTCCTGTGTAAAACCCACTGTGATACAGCTCCTGTATAAAACCCACTGTGACACAGCTCCTGAATAAAACCCACTGTGATACAGCTCCTGTATAAAACCCACTGTGATACAGCTCCTGTATAAAACCCACTGTGACACAGCTCCTGTATAAAACCCTCTGTGATACAGCTCCTGTATAAAACCCACTGTGATACAGCTCCTGTATAAAACCCACTGTGATACAGCTCCTGTATAAAACCCACTGTGACACAGCTCCTGAATAAAACTCACTGTGATACAGCTCCTGTATAAAACCCACTGTGATACAGCTCCTGTATAAAACCCACTGTGACACAGCTCCTGTATAAAACCCACTGTGATACAGCTCCTGTATAAAACCCACTGTGATACAGCTCCTGTATAAAACCCACTGTGATACAGCTCCTGTATAAAACCCGCTGTGATACAGCTCCTGTATAAAACCCACTGTGACACAGCTCCTGAATAAAACTCACTGTGATACAGCTCCTGTATAAAACCCACTGTGATACAGCTCCTGTATAAAACCCACTGTGATACAGCTCCTGTATAAAACCCACTGTGACACATCTCCTGTATAAAACCCACTGTGACACAGCTCCTGAATAAAATCCACTGTGATACAGCTCCTGTATAAAACCCACTGTGATACAGCTCCTGTATAAAACCCACTGTGATACAGCTCCTGTATAAAACCCACTGTGATACAGCTCCTGTATAAAACCCACTGTGACACAGCTCCTGTATAAAACCCACTGTGATACAGCTCCTGTATAAAACCCACTGTGATACAGCTCCTGTATAAAACCCACTGTGACACAGCTCCTGTATAAAACCCACTGTGATACAGCTCCTGTATAAAACCCACTGTGATACAGCTCCTGTATAAAACCCACTGTGATACAGCTCCTGTATAAAACCCAATGTGATACAGCTCCTGTATAAAACCCACTGTGACACAGCTCCTGTATAAAACCCACTGTGACACAGCTCCTGTATAAAACCCACTGTGATCCAGCTCCTGTATAAAACCCAGTGTGAAAAAGCTCCTGTATAAAACCCACTGTGACACAGCTCCTGTATAAAACCCTCTGTGATACAGCTCCTGTATAAAACCCACTGTGACACAGCTCCTGTATAAAACCCACTGTGACACAGCTCCTGTATAAAACCCACTGTGATACAGCTCCTGTATAAAACCCACTGTGATACAGCTCCTGTATAAAACCCACTGTGATACAGCTCCTGTATAAAACCCACTGTGATACAGCTCCTGTATAAAACCCACTGTGATGCAGCTCCTGTATAAAACCCACTGTGACACAGCTCCTGTATAAAACCCACTGTGACACAGCTCCTGTATAAAACCCACTGTGATACAGCTCCTGTATAAAACCCACTGTGATACAGCTCCTGTATAAACCCACTGTGATACAGCTCCTGTATAAAACCCACTGTGATACAGCTCCTGTATAAAACCCACTGTGATACAGCTCCTGTATAAAACCCAATGTGATACAGCTCCTGTATAAAACCCACTGTGACACAGCTCCTGTATAAAACCCACTGTGACACAGCTCCTGTATAAAACCCACTGTGATCCAGCTCCTGTATAAAACCCAGTGTGAAAAAGCTCCTGTATAAAACCCACTGTGACACAGCTCCTGTATAAAACCCTCTGTGATACAGCTCCTGTATAAAACCCACTGTGATACAGCTCCTGTACAAAACCCACTGTGACACAGCTCCTGTATAAAACCCACTGTGATACAGCTCCTGTATAAAACCCACTGTGATACAGCTCCTGTATAAAACCCACTGTGATGCAGCTCCTGTATAAAACCCACTGTGACACAGCTCCTGTATAAAACCCACTGTGATACAGCTCCTGTATAAAACCCACTTTGAAAAAGCTCCTGTACAAAACCCACTGTGACTCAGCTCCTGTATAAAACCCAGTGATACAGCTCCTGTACAAAACCCACTTTGAAAAAGCTCCTGTAAAAAACCCACTGTGACACAGCTCCTGTATAAAACCCACTTTGAAAAAGCTCCTGTATAAAACCCACTGTGACACAGCTCCTGTGAAATACCCATCAGAGAACAGCTCCTGTATAAAACCCACTGTGACACAGCTCCTGCATAAAACCCACTGTGATACAGCTCCTGTATAAAACCCACTGTGATACAGCTCCTGCATAAAACCCACTGTGATACAGCTCCTGCATAAAACCCACTGTGATACAGCTCCTGTATAAAACCCACTGTGAAAAAGATCCTGTATAAAACCCACTGTGACACAGCTCCTGTATAAAACCCACTGTGACACAGCTCCTGTATAAAACCCACTGTGATACAGCTCCTGTATAAAACCCACTGTGATACAGCTCCTGTATAAAACCCACTTTGAAAAAGCTCCTGTACAAAACCCACTGTGACTCAGCTCCTGTATAAAACCCAGTGATACAGCTCCTGTACAAAACCCACTTTGAAAAAGCTCCTGTAAAAAACCCACTGTGACACAGCTCCTGTATAAAACCCACTTTGAAAAAGCTCCTGTAAAAAACCCACTGTGATGCAGCTCCTGTATAAAACCCACTTTGAAAAAGCTCCTGTATAAAACCCACTGTGACACAGCTCCTGTGAAATACCCATCAGAGAACAGCTCCTGTATAAAACCCACTGTGACACAGCTCCTGTATAAAACCCACTGTGATACAGCTCCTGTATAAAACCCACTGTGACACAGCTCCTGTGAAATACCCATCAGAGAACAGCTCCTGTATAAAACCCACTGTGACACAGCTCCTGAATAAAACCCACTGTGACACAGCTCCTGTATAAAACCCACTGTGATACAGCTCCTGTATAAAACCCACTGTGATGCAGCTCCTGTATAAAACCCACTTTGAAAAAGCTCCTGTATAAAACCCACTGTGACACAGCTCCTGTATAAAACCCACTGTGATACAGCTCCTGTATAAAACCCACTGTGATACAGCTCCTGTATAAAACCCACTGTGATACAGCTCCTGTATAAAACCCACTGTGATACAGCTCCTGTATAAAACCCACTGTGACACAGCTCCTGTCTAAAACCCACTGTGACACAGCTCCTGTAAAAAACCCACTGTGATACAGCTCCTGTATAAAACCCACTGTGATACAGCTCCTGTATAAAACCCACTGTGACACAGCTCCTGAATAAAACCCACTGTGATACAGCTCCTGTATAAAACCCACTGTGACACAGCTCCTGTATAAAACCCACTGTGACACAGCTCCTGAATAAAACCCACTGTGATACAGCTCCTGTATAAAACCCACTGTGATACAGCTCCTGTATAAAACCCACTGTGATACAGCTCCTGTATAAAACCCACTGTGACACAGCTCCTGTATAAAACCCACTGTGATACAGCTCCTGTTTAAAACCCAGTGTGATACAGTGCCTGTTTCATACCCACTGTGATACAGCTCCTGTATAAAACCCACTGTGACACAGCTCCTGTATAAATCCCACTGTGACACAGCTCCTGAATAAAACCCACTGTGATACAGCTCCTGTATAAAACCCACTGTGACACAGCTCCTGTATAAAACCCACTGTGATACAGCTCCTGTATAAAACCCACTGTGACACAGCTCCTGTATAAAACCCACTGTGACACAGCTCCTGTATAAAACCCACTGTGACACAGCTCCTGTATAAAACCCACTGTGATACAGCTCCTGTATAAAACCCACTGTGACACAGCTCCTGTATAAAACCCACTGTGACACAGCTCCTGTATAAAACCCACTGTGACACAGCTCCTGTATAAAACCCACTGTGATACAGCTCCTGTATAAAACCCACTGTGACACAGCTCCTGTATAAAACCCACTGTGACACAGCTCCTGTATAAAACCCACTATGACACAGCTCCTGTATAAAACCCACTGTGACACAGCTCCTGTATAAAACCCACTGTGATACAGCCCTTGTATAAAACCCACTGTGATACAGCTCCTGTATAAAACCCACTGTGACACAGCTCCTGTATAAAACCCACTGTGACACAGCTCCTGTATAAAACCCTCTGTGATACAGCTCCTGTATAAAACCCACTGTGACACAGCTCTTGTATAAAACCCACTGTGATACAGCTCCTGTATAAAACCCACTGTGATACAGCTCCTGTATAAAACCCACTGTGATACAGCTCCTGTATAAAACCCACTGTGACACAGCTCCTGTATAAAACCCACTGTGACACAGCTCCTGTATAAAACCCACTGTGATACAGCTCCTGTATAAAACCCACTGTGATACAGCTCCTGTATAAAACCCACTGTGACACAGCTCCTGTATAAAACCCACTGTGACACAGCTCCTGTATAAAACCCACTGTGACACAGCTCCTGTATAAAACCCACTGTGATACAGCTCCTGTATAAAACCCACTGTGATACAGCTCCTGTATAAAACCCACTGTGATACAGCTCCTGTATAAAACCCACTGTGATACAGCTCCTGTATAAAACCCACTGTGACACAGCTCCTGTATAAAACCCACTGTGATACAGCTCCTGTATAAAACCCACTGTGATACAGCTCCTGTATAAAACCCACTGTGACACAGCTCCTGAATAAAACCCACTGTGATACAGCTCCTGTATAAAACCCACTGTGACACAGCTCCTGTATAAAACCCACTGTGACACAGCTCCTGAATAAAACCCACTGTGATACAGCTCCTGTATAAAACCCACTGTGATACAGCTCCTGTATAAAACCCACTGTGATACAGCTCCTGTATAAAACCCACTGTGACACAGCTCCTGTATAAAACCCACTGTGATACAGCTCCTGTATAAAACCCAGTGTGATACAGTGCCTGTTTCATACCCACTGTGATACAGCTCCTGTATAAAACCCACTGTGACACAGCTCCTGTATAAATCCCACTGTGACACAGCTCCTGAATAAAACCCACTGTGATACAGCTCCTGTATAAAACCCACTGTGACACAGCTCCTGTATAAAACCCACTGTGATACAGCTCCTGTATAAAACCCACTGTGACACAGCTCCTGTATAAAACCCACTGTGACACAGCTCCTGTATAAAACCCACTGTGACACAGCTCCTGTATAAAACCCACTGTGATACAGCTCCTGTATAAAACCCACTGTGACACAGCTCCTGTATAAAACCCACTGTGACACAGCTCCTGTATAAAACCCACTGTGACACAGCTCCTGTATAAAACCCACTGTGATACAGCTCCTGTATAAAACCCACTGTGACACAGCTCCTGTATAAAACCCACTGTGACACAGCTCCTGTATAAAACCCACTATGACACAGCTCCTGTATAAAACCCACTGTGACACAGCTCCTGTATAAAACCCACTGTGATACAGCTCCTGTATAAAACCCACTGTGATACAGCTGCTGTATAAAACCCACTGTGACACAGCTCCTGTATAAAACCCACTGTGACACAGCTCCTGTATAAAACCCACTGTGATACAGCTCCTGTATAAAACCCACTGTGACACAGCTCTTGTATAAAACCCACTGTGATACAGCTCCTGTATAAAACCCACTGTGATACAGCTCCTGTATAAAACCCACTGTGATACAGCTCCTGTATAAAACCCACTGTGACACAGCTCCTGTATAAAACCCACTGTGACACAGCTCCTGTATAAAACCCACTGTGATACAGCTCCTGTATAAAACCCACTGTGACACAGCTCCTGTATAAAACCCACTGTGACACAGCTCCTGTATAAAACCCACTGTGACACAGCTCCTGTATAAAACCCACTGTGACACAGCTCCTGTATAAAACCCACTGTGACACAGCTCCTGTATAAAACCCACTGTGATACAGCTCCTGTATAAAACCCACTGTGATACAGCTCCTGTATAAAACCCACTGTGATACAGCTCCTGTATAAAACCCACTGTGATACAGCTCCTGTATAAAACCCACTGTGACACAGCTCCTGTATAAAACCCACTGTGATACAGCTCCTGTATAAAACCCACTGTGATACAGCTCCTGAATAAAACCCACTGTGATACAGCTCCTGTATAAAACCCACTGTGATACAGCTCCTGTATAAAACCCACTGTGATACAGCTCCTGTATAAAACCCACTGTGACTCAGCTCCTGTGAAATACCAATCAGAGAACAGCTCCTGTATATTACCGTATGATGGAACTCTTTTGTGAATCCCATTCTGTCTGTACTTTTCTCTGCAACACTCTGTATGTCCTGCTCTGTGAATTTGTAGCAGGATTTTATTTATTTCCGCTTATCCGCTCTCTGTTTCCTGGATGGCATCCTCCTGGCTGACTTCTTGTTGCTCTTTCCCATCGGCCTGTCTCTTCACCTTCCTAATTCCGAATCAATAACATTTTCTTGCACTTTTATAGTGCCTTTTATGTTGCAAAAGTCCCAAAGTTATTTCACTAAAGCGGTTATCAAGCAAAATTTGATTCTGAACAGATAAAGAGATATTAGGACAGGTGAGCAAAAGATAGGTCATAGAGGTCATGAAGGAGCATTTTAAAGTAGGAGAGAGGGTGAGGTGGTGGAGTGGAGGGAGGGATTCTGGAGCTAGAGCATTGAAGGGGCTGGTGGAGGTTACAGAGATAGGGAGGTTTGTCGGGGCTGCAGGAGGTTACAGAGATAGGGAGGATTGTCAGGGCTGGAGGTGGTTACTGAGATAGGGAGTGTTGTGGGGGCTGGAGGAGGTTACAGAGATAGGGAGGTTTGTCGGGGCTGGAGGTGGTTACTGAGATAGGGAGTGTTGTGGGGGCTGGAGGAGGTTACAGAGATAGGGAGGGTTGTGGGGGCTGGAGGAGGTTACAGAGATAGGGAGGGTTGTAGGGGCTGGAGGAGGTTACAGAGATAGGGAGGGTTGTAGGGGCTGGAGGTGGTTACTGAGATAGGGAGGGTTGTGGGGGCTGGAGGAGGTTACAGAGATAGGGAGGGTTGTGGGGGCTGGAGGAGGTTACAGAGATAGGGAGGGTTGTAGGGGCTGGAGGTGGTTACTGAGATAGGGAGGGTTGTGGGGGCTGGAGGAGGTTACAGAGATAGGGAGGGCTGTAGGGGCTGGAGGAGGTTACAGAGATAGGGAGGGTTGTCGGGGCTGGAGGTGGTTACTGAGATAGGGCGGGTTGTGGGGGCTGGAGGAGGTTACAGAGATAGGGAGGGTTGTAGGGGCTGGAGGAGGTTACAGAGATAGGGAGGGTTGTAAGGGCTGGAGGAGGTTACAGAGATAGGGAGGGTTGTCGGGGCTGGAGGAGGTTACTGAGATAGGGAGGATTGTCAGGGCTGAAGGTGGTTACAGAGATAGGGAATATTGTAGGGCCTGGAGGAGGGTACTGTGATAGGGAGGGTTGCAGGGCCTGGAGGAGGGTACTGTGATAGGGAGGGTTGTAGGGCCTGGAGGAGGGTACTGAGATAGGGAGGGTTGTCAGGGCTGGAGGAGTTTACAGAGATAGGGAGTATTGTAGGGGCTGGAGGAGGATACAGAGATAGTGAGGTTTGTAGGGGCTGGAGGAAGATACAGAGATAGGGAGGGTTTAGGGCTGGAGGAGTTTACAGAGATAGGGAGGATTGTAGGGGCTGGAGGAGGATACGGAGATAGGGAGGGTTGTAGGGGCTGGTGGAGTTTACAGAGATAGGGAGGGTTGTAGGGGCTGGAGGAGTTTACAGAGATAGGGAGGGTTGTAGGGGCTGGAGGAGTTTACAGAGATTGTGAGGTTTGCAGGGGCTGGAGGAGGATTCAGAGATAGGGAGGGTTGTAGGAGCTGGAAAAGTTTACAGAGATAGGGAGGGTTGTAGGGGCTGGAGGGGTTTACAGAGATAGGGAGGATTGTAGGGGCTGGAGGAGTTTACAGAGATAGGGAGTTTTGTAGGTGCTGGTGGAAGTTACAGAGATAGGGAGGGTTGTAGGGACTGGAGGAGGTTTTTTGAGATCGGGAGGGTTGTAGGGGCTGGAGGAGGTTACAGAGTTAGGGAGGGGTGTAGGAGCTGGAGGAGGTTACCGAGATAGGGAGGGTTGTAGGGACTGGAGGAGGTTACAGAGATAGGGAGGGTGGTAGGGACTGGAGGAGGTTACAGAGATAGGGAGGGTGGTAGGGACTGGAGGAGGTTACAGAGATAGGGAGGGTTGTAGGGGCTGGAGGAGGTTACAGAGATAGGGAGGGTTGTAGGGTCTGGAGGTGGTTACAGAGATAGGGAGGGTTGTAAAGGGCTGGAGGAGGTTACAGAGATAGGAGGGTGGTAGGTGCTGGAGGAGGTTACAGAGATAGGGAGGGTTGTAGGGGCTGGAGGAGGTTTCAGAGATAGGGAGGGTTGTAGGGGCTGGAGGAGGTTACAGAGATAGGGAGGGTTGTAGGGGCTGGAGGAGGTTACAGAGATAGGGAGGGTTGTAAAGGGCTGGAGGAGGTTACAGAGATAGGAGGGTGGTAGGTGCTGGAGGAGGTTACAGAGATAGGGAGGGTTGTAGGGGCTGGAGGAGGTTTCAGAGATAGGGAGGGTTGTAGGGGCTGGAGGAGGTTACAGAGATAGGGAGGGTTGTAGGGGCTGGAGGAGGTGACAGAGATAGGGAGGGTTGTATGGGCTGGAGGAGGTTACAGAGATTGGGAGGGTTGTATGGCTGGAGGAGTTTACAGAGATTGGGAGTTTTGTAGGGGCTGGAGGAGGTTACAGAGAGAGGGAGCGTTGTCAGGGCTGGAGGAGGTTACAGATATAGGGAGGGTTGTAGGGGCTTGATGAGTTTACAGAGATAGGGAGGATTGTAGGGGTTGGAGGAGGTTACAGAGATAGGGAGAGTTGTCGGGGCTGGAGGAGGTTAGAGAGATAGGGAGGGTTGTTGGGGCTGGAGGAGTTTACAGTGATAGGGAGGGTTGTAGGGGCTGGAGGAGTTTACAGAGATCGGGAGGGTTGTAGGGGCTGGAGGAGTTTACAGAGATCGGGAGGGTTGCAGGGGCTGGAGGAGGTTGCAGAGATAGGGAGTTTTGTAGGGGCTGGAGGAGTTTCCAGAGATAGGGAGGATTGTAGGGGCTGGAGGAGGATAGAGAGATAGGGAGGGTTGTGGGGCTGAAGGAGGTTACAGAGATAGGGAGGGTTGTAGGGGCTGGAGGAGGTTACAGAGATAGGGAGTTTTGTAGGGGCTGGAGGGGTTTACAGAGATAGGGAGGATTGTAGGGGATGGAGGAGGATAGAGAGATAGGGAGGGTTGTGGGGCTAGAGGAGGTTACAGAGATAGGGAGGGTTGTAGGGGCTGGAGGAGTTTACAGAGATAGGGAGGGTTGTCGGGGCTGGTGGAGTTTACAGAGATAGGGAGTTTTGTAGGTGCTGGAGGAGGTTACAGAGATAGGGAGGGTTGTAGGGGCTGGAGGAGTTTACAGAGATAGGGAGGATTGTAGGGGCTGGAGGAGGTTATAGAGATAGGGAGGATTGTAGGGGCTGGAGGAGGTTACAGAGATAGGAAGTTTTGTAGGTGCTGGAGGAGGTTACGGAGATAGGGAGGGTTGTCCGGGCTGGAGGAGTTTACAGAGATAGGGAGGATTGTAGCGGCTGGAGGAGGTTACAGAGATAGGGAGTTTTGTAGGGGCTGGAGGAGGTTACAGAGAAAGGGAGTTTTGTAGGGGCTGGAGGAGTTTACAGAGATAGGGAGTTTTGTAGGGGCTGGAGGAGTTCACAGAGATAGCGAGGGTTGTGGGGCTGGAGGAGGTTACAGAGATAGGGAGGGTTGTAGGGGCTGGAGGAGTTTACAGAGATAGGGAGGGTTGTAGGGGCTGGAGGAGTTTACAGAGATAGGGAGGATTGTAGGGGCTGGAGGAGGTTACAGAGATAGGGAGGATTGTAGGGGCTGGAGGAGGTTACAGAGATAGGGAGTTTTGTAGGTGCTGGAGGAGGTTACGTAGATAGGGAGGGTTGTAGGGGCTGGAGGAGTTTACAGAGATAGGGAGGATTGTAGCGGCTGGAGGAGGTTACAGAGATAGGGAGTTTTGTAGGGGCTGGAGGAGGTTACAGAGAAAGGGAGTTTTGTAGGGGCTGGAGGAGTTTACAGAGATAGGGAGTTTTGTAGGGGCTGGAGGAGTTTACAGAGATAGGGCGGGTTGTAGGGGCTGGAGGAGGTTACAGAGATAGGGAGGGTTGTAGGGGCTGGAGGAGGTTACAGACATAGGGAGGGTTGTCGGGGCTGGAGGAGGCTACAGAGATAGGGAGGGTTGTAGGAGCTGGAGGAGGTTACAGAGATAGGGAGTTTTGTAGGGGCTGGAGGAGTTTACAGAGAGAGGGAGGGTTGTAGGAGCTGGAGGAGGTTACAGAGATAGGGAGGGTTGTAGGAGCTGGAGGAGGTTACAGAGATAGGGAGAGTTGTAGGGCCTGGAGGAGGTTACAGAGATAGGGAGGGTTGTAGGAGCTGGAGGAGGTTACAGAGATAGGGAGGGTTGTAGGGGCTTGAGGAGGTTACAGAGATAGGGAGGGTTGTAGGGGCTGGAGGAGGTTACAGAGATAGGGAGGGTTGTAGGGGCTGGAGGAGGTTACAGAGATAGGGCGGGTTGTAGGGGCTGTAGGAGGTTACAGAGATAGGGAGGGTTGTCGGGGCTGGAGGAGGTTACAGAGATAGAGAGGGTTGTAGGAGCTGGAGGAAGTTACAGAGATCGGGAGGGTTGTAGGGGCTGGAGGAGATTACAGAGATAGGGAGGGTTGTCAGGGCTGGAGGAGGTTACAGAGATAGGGAGGGTTGTCGGGGCTGGAGGAGTTTACAGAGATAGGGAGGGTTGTCGGGGCTGGACGCGTTTACAGAGATAGGGAGTTTTGTAGGTGCTGGAGGAGGTTACAGAGATAGGGAGGGTTGTCGGGGCTGGAGGAGGCTACAGAGATAGTGAGGGTTGTAGGAGCTGGAGGAGGTTACAGAGATAGGGAGTTTTGTAGGGGCTGGAGGAGTTTACAGAGAGAGGGAGGGTTGTAGGAGCTGGAGGAGGTTACAGAGATAGGGAGGGTTGTAGGAGCTGGAGGAGGTTACAGAGATAGGGAGAGTTGTAGGGCCTGGAGGAGGTTCCAGAGATAGGGAGGGTTGTAGGAGCTGGAGGAGGTTACAGAGATAGGGAGGGTTGTAGGGGCTTGAGGAGGTTACAGAGATAGGGAGGGTTGTAGGGGCTGGAGGAGGTTACAGAGATAGGGAGTTTTGTAGGGGCTGGAGGGGTTTACAGAGATAGGGAGGATTGTAGGGGATGGAGGAGGATAGAGAGATAGGGAGGGTTGTGGGGCTAGAGGAGGTTACAGAGATAGGGAGGGTTGTAGGGGCTGGAGGAGTTTACAGAGATAGGGAGGGTTGTCGGGGCTGGTGGAGTTTACAGAGATAGGGAGTTTTGTAGGTGCTGGAGGAGGTTACGGAGATAGGGAGGGTTGTAGGGGCTGGAGGAGTTTACAGAGATAGGGAGGATTGTAGGGGCTGGAGGAGGTTATAGAGATAGGGAGGATTGTAGGGGCTGGAGGAGGTTACAGAGATAGGAAGTTTTGTAGGTGCTGGAGGAGGTTACGGAGATAGGGAGGGTTGTCCGGGCTGGAGGAGTTTACAGAGATAGGGAGGATTGTAGCGGCTGGAGGAGGTTACAGAGATAGGGAGTTTTGTAGGGGCTGGAGGAGGTTACAGAGAAAGGGAGTTTTGTAGGGGCTGGAGGAGTTTACAGAGATAGGGAGTTTTGTAGGGGCTGGAGGAGTTCACAGAGATAGCGAGGGTTGTGGGGCTGGAGGAGGTTACAGAGATAGGGAGGGTTGTAGGGGCTGGAGGAGTTTACAGAGATAGGGAGGGTTGTAGGGGCTGGAGGAGTTTACAGAGATAGGGAGGATTGTAGGGGCTGGAGGAGGTTACAGAGATAGGGAGGATTGTAGGGGCTGGAGGAGGTTACAGAGATAGGGAGGATTGTAGCGGCTGGAGGAGGTTACAGAGATAGGGAGTTTTGTAGGGGCTGGAGGAGGTTACAGAGAAAGGGAGTTTTGTAGGGGCTGGAGGAGTTTACAGAGATAGGGAGTTTTGTAGGGGCTGGAGGAGTTTACAGAGATAGGGCGGGTTGTAGGGGCTGGAGGAGGTTACAGAGATAGGGAGGGTTGTAGGGGCTGGAGGAGTTTACAGAGATAGGGAGGGTTGTCGGGGCTGGACGCGTTTACAGAGATAGGGAGTTTTGTAGGTGCTGGAGGAGGTTACAGAGATAGGGAGGGTTGTCGGGGCTGGAGGAGGCTACAGAGATAGGGAGGGTTGTAGGAGCTGGAGGAGGTTACAGAGATAGGGAGTTTTGTAGGGGCTGGAGGAGTTTACAGAGAGAGGGAGGGTTGTAGGAGCTGGAGGAGGTTACAGAGATAGGGAGGGTTGTAGGAGCTGGAGGAGGTTACAGAGATAGGGAGAGTTGTAGGGCCTGGAGGAGGTTACAGAGATAGGGAGGGTTGTAGGAGCTGGAGGAGGTTACAGAGATAGGGAGGGTTGTAGGGGCTTGAGGAGGTTACAGAGATAGGGAGGGTTGTAGGGGCTGGAGGAGGTTACAGAGATAGGGAGGGTTGTAGGGGCTGGAGGAGGTTACAGAGATAGGGCGGGTTGTAGGGGCTGTAGGAGGTTACAGAGATAGGGAGGGTTGTCGGGGCTGGAGGAGGTTACAGAGATAGAGAGGGTTGTAGGAGCTGGAGGAAGTTACAGAGATCGGGAGGGTTGTAGGGGCTGGAGGAGATTACAGAGATAGGGAGGGTTGTCAGGGCTGGAGGAGGTTACAGAGATAGGGAGGGTTGTCGGGGCTGGAGGAGTTTACAGAGATAGGGAGGGTTGTCGGGGCTGGACGCGTTTACAGAGATAGGGAGTTTTGTAGGTGCTGGAGGAGGTTACAGAGATAGGGAGGGTTGTCGGGGCTGGAGGAGGCTACAGAGATAGTGAGGGTTGTAGGAGCTGGAGGAGGTTACAGAGATAGGGAGTTTTGTAGGGGCTGGAGGAGTTTACAGAGAGAGGGAGGGTTGTAGGAGCTGGAGGAGGTTACAGAGATAGGGAGGGTTGTAGGAGCTGGAGGAGGTTACAGAGATAGGGAGAGTTGTAGGGCCTGGAGGAGGTTCCAGAGATAGGGAGGGTTGTAGGAGCTGGAGGAGGTTACAGAGATAGGGAGGGTTGTAGGGGCTTGAGGAGGTTACAGAGATAGGGAGGGTTGTAGGGGCTGGAGGAGGTTACAGAGATAGGGAGGGTTGTAGGGGCTGGAGGAGGTTACAGAGATAGGGCGGGTTGTAGGGGCTGTAGGAGGTTACAGAGATAGGGAGGGTTGTCGGGGCTGGAGGAGGTTACAGAGATAGAGAGGGTTGTAGGAGCTGGAGGAAGTTACAGAGATCGGGAGGGTTGTAGGGGCTGGAGGAGATTACAGAGATAGGGAGGGTTGTCAGGGCTGGAGGAGGTTACAGAGATAGGGAGGGTTGAAGGGGCTGGAGGAGGTTACAGAGATAGGGAGGGTTGTAGGGGCTGGAGGAGGTTACAGAGATAGGGAAGGTTGTAGGGGCTGGAGGAGGTTACAGAGATAGGGAGGGTTGTAGGGGCTGGAGGAGGTTACAGAGATAGGGAGGGTAGTAGGGACTGGAGGAGGTTACAGAGATAGAGAGGGTTGTAGGAGCTGGAGGAGGTTACAGAGACAGGGAGGGTTGTAGGGGCTGGAGGAGGTTACAGAGATAGGGAAGGTTGTAGGGGCTGGAGGAGGTTACAGAGATAGGGAGGGTTGTAGTGGCTGGAGGAGGTTACTGAGATAGGGAGGGTTGTAGGGGCTGGAGGAGGTTACAGAGATAGGGAGGGTTGTAGGGGCTGGAGGAGGTTACAGAGATAGGGAGGGTTGTAGGAGCTGGAGGAAGTTACAGAGATAGGGAGTTTTGTAGGAGCTGGAGGAGGTTACAGAGATAGGGAGTTTTGTCGGAGCTGGAGGAGTTTACAGAGATGGGGAGGGTTGTAGGGGCTGGAGGAGGTTACAGAGATCGGGAGGGTTGTCGGGGCTGGAGGAGGTTACAGAGATAGGGAGGGTTGTAGGGGCTGGAGGAGGTTACAGAGATAGGGAGGGTTGTAGGGGCTGGAGGAGGTTACAGAGATAGGGAGGGTTGTAGGGGCGAGGCCATGGAGAGATTTGAACATGTATATCAGAGTTTGTAAGTCACATTGCCGATGTGGTCCGCGTGCGCAGGCTTTTGGGTAAATGGAACTTTCGGATCAGGGCAGGAGAATTTTGGAATCGTTTTCTTTTATTCTTTCAGGGGATGTGGACCTGAATTTCCCTTCACAACTGAGCGACTTCCTGGGCCATTTGAGAGGGCAGTTAAGAGTAAACCACATTGCTGTGGGTCTGGAGTCACATGGAGGCTAGAACCAGGCAAGGACGGCAGATTTCCTTCCCTGAAGGACATTCGTGAACCAGAAGGGTTTTGACGACAGGCGATGATAGTTTCATGGCACTCCAACTGAGACCAGCATTCAAATTCAGATTTTTAAAATTGAATTTAGATTTCACCAGCTGCTGTGGTGGGATTTGAACCCGTGTCCCCAGGGCTTTCGCCTGGGCCTCTGGAACCTTAATTCAGTACCATTACCACTACGCCACCGTCTCCCATCATTGAAGTCTGTGATCAGACTGACAGCCTGATCGTTGTGAGAGATGCTCAGTGACTGGAGGCTGTTTGAAGGTCATTGGTGCCAACCTGAGTGTCTCTGCTGTCGTATCACATTGTCTTGTCCCTTCTGTCCACTTCATTCCACACTCGTGCGTTTGTACATCTGCTCATTGAAGCTGCAGTTCACAGCGCCCCTGCACGCGTGGATGTCAGGACTGTTGCAGCAATCAGTTCCCTCGTTCACCCGCACTCAGCTACATCAGTCCCTTATCTTCCCACAGGCGTCAGAAATATTTGCCTTATCGGAAACTGTGACCTTGTGAATGGAATCGAAAGTCATGAAGTGGAGAGAGGGTGCGGGGTGGGGGGGGAGACAGAGTGAGAGAGGTAGAGGAAGACAGAGAGACAGTGAGAGACAGAGACAGAGAGACAGTGACAGAGAGAGAGTGAGACAGTGACAGAGAAACAGAGAATGAGAGAGAGAGACAGGGAGCAAGAAACACAGAGAGACACAGAGAGTGAAAGAGATCGAGACAGAGAGAATGAAAACAGACAGAAACAGAGAGAAAGAAAATGTGATACAGAGGGACAGAAAGAGAGAGGGAGACAGAGAATGAGACAATGACAGAGAGAGAAAGCGAGAGCGACAGAGAGAGAGAGAGACAACGAGAGAGAGAGAGAGCGCGAGAGACAGAGAGAGAGAAAGAGACAGAGAGAGCGAGAGACAGAGAGAGAGAGAGAGAGAGAGACAGAGACAGAGAGAGAGAGACAGAGAGAGAGAGGGGGAGAGAGAGAGAGAAAGGGAGAGAGAGAGAGAGAGAGAGAGACAGAGAGAGAGAGACAAAGAGAGAGAGAGACAAAGAGAGAGAGAGACAGAGACAGAGAGAGACAGCGAGAGCGACAGAGAGAGAGAGAGAGACAAGACAGAGACAGAGAGAAAGAGACAGAGAGAGCGAGAGACAGAGAGAGAGAGAGAGACAGAGAGAGAGAGAGAGACAGAGGGAGACGGAGACAGAGAGAGAGACAGAGAGAGCGAGT
Organism: Heterodontus francisci; assembly: GCF_036365525.1. Lineage (NCBI taxonomy): Eukaryota > Metazoa > Chordata > Chondrichthyes > Heterodontiformes > Heterodontidae > Heterodontus > Heterodontus francisci. The sequence continues at coordinate 31,013,450 of NC_090409.1, read as the reverse complement.
GACGACCGAGAGACAGAGAGAAAAAGGCAGAGGCAGATTTAGAGAGAGAGAGAGAGAGAAAAGGTGAGAGAGAGAGAGAGAGCATGAGCAAGTGATAGAGAAGCGACGGAGAGAAAGAGATACAGAGAAAGAGAGAGACAGAGTGAGAAACACAGAGAGAAAGATAGAGAGAGACACACAGTCAGTGAGTCAGAGACTTAGAGACAGACAGAGAGGAAGTGAGAGAGAGAGAAAAAGACAAAGAGAGCTGGAGACAGAAGCAGAGAGAGAGACACAGTACGGTTCCGAGAGACAAATTTTAGAACAATAGAGGGGGAGGTTGTTGGGGAGTGAGAGGGATGTTACTCTGAGACTGGGAGCAGGCTGACTGATGTTGTGCTCTTCCTGCCCATGTCCAGTGTGGGATCTTCTCCGTGTTACTGTGTCTAATCATAGAGCAGCAAGATCTAATAGACTTTACCTTATCATCAGTGATTTTCAGCTCTGGGTTCAGCTCCTCTGTTGCCATCTCTGATCCTGCCTCTTCCACAAGTAAGGCTTTACTTCCTTTTTGATTTCTGCTGTGAACTGATAACCAGGTCATGTGCCACTTCCTCTGAGCTTCCTGGACTGAAAAAAGAACAGGGCAGGAGAACAGTTTCTCACACTCAGTGTATCAGGCATGGCTCTGCGGGGCAGCACTCTCGCCTCGGAGTCTCCAGTCCAGAGACTTGAGCACATATTCCAGGCCAACACTCCCAGTGCAGGACTGAGGGAGTGCCACGCTGGCGGAGGGTCAAAACTGACGGCGCGCTGCACTGTCGGAGGGTCTGTGATGAGGGAGCGCAGCACTGTCGGAGGGTCAGTACTGAGGGAGTGCAGCACTGTCAGAGGGTCAGTACGGAGGGAGTGCTGCACTGTCGGAGGGTCAGTACTGAGGGAGTGCTGCACTGTCGGGGGGTCAGTACTGAGGGAGAGCCGCACTGTCAGACGGTCAGTACTGAGGGAATGCTGCACTGTCGGAGGGTCAGTACTGAGGGAGTGCTGCACTGTCGGAGGGTCAGTAGGGAGGGACTGCTGCACTGTCGGAGGGTCAGTACAGAGGGAGTGCTGCACTGTCGGATGGTCAGTACGGAGGGAGTGCTGCACTGTCGGAGGGTCAGTACTGAGGGAGTGCAGCACTGTCGGAGGGTCAGTACTGAGGGAAAGCTGCACTGTCAGAGGGTCAGTACTGAGGGAGTGCTGCACTGTCGGAGGGTCAGTACTGAGGGAGTGCTGCAGTGTCAGAGGGTCAGTACTGAGGGAGTGCTGCACTGTCAGAGGGTCAGTACTGAGGGAAAGCTGCACTGTCAGAGGGTCAGTACTGAGGGAGTGCTGCACTGTCGGAGGGTCAGTACTGAGGGAGTGCTGCAGTGTCAGAGGGTCAGTACTGAGGGAGTGCTGCACTGTCAGAGGGTCAGCACTGAGGGAGTGCTGCACTGTCGGAGGGTCAGTACTGAGGGAGTGCTGCACTGTCGGAGGGTCAGTACTGAGGGAGTGCTGCACTGTCAGAGGGTCAGTAATTTGCTGTACTTCTGCCAGTAGTGGCCAGGGATCTTTTACGTTCACTCAGAGATGGCAGAGTGAAGCTCGGTTTAGCATATCTTCCCAAAGACAACACCTCCGACAGTGCAGCACTCCCTCAGTACTGACCCTCCGACAGTGCAGCGTTCCCTCAGTACTGACCGTCCGATAGTGCAGCACTCCCTTAGTACTGACCCTCCGACAGTGCGGCACTCCCTTAGTACTGACCCTCCGACAGTGCAGCACTCCCTCAGTACTGACCCTCCGACAGTGCAGGACTCCCTCCGTACTGACCCTCCGACAGTGCAGCGCTCCCTCATTACTGACCCTCTGACAGTGCAGCACTCCCTCAGTACTGACCCTCCGACAGTGCAGCACTCCCTCAGTAATGACCCTCTGACAGTGCAGCACTCCCTCTTTACTGACCCGCCGACAGTGCAGCACTCCCTCAGTACTGACCCTCCGACAGTGCAGCACTCCCTCAGTACTGACCCTCCGACAGTGCAGCACTCCCTCAGTGCTGACCCTCTGACAGTGCAGCACTCCCTCAGTACTGACCCTCTGACACTGCAGCACTCCCTCAGTACTGACCCTCCGACAGTGCAGCACTCCCTCAGTACTGACCCTCTGACAGTGCAGCTTTCCCTCAGTACTGACCCTCCGACAGTGCAGCACTCCCTCAGTACTGACCCTCCGATCGTGCAGCACTCCCTCAGTACTGACCCTCTGACAGTGCAGCACTCCCTCAGTCCTGACCTTCCGACAGTGCAGCACTCCCTCCGTACTGACCATCCGACAGTGCAGCACTCCCTCTGGACTGACCCTCCGACAGTGCAGCAGTCCCTCCCTACTGACCCTCCGACAGTGCAGCACTCCCTCAGTACTGACCCTCTGACAGTGCAGCACTCCCTCAGTACTGACCCTGACAGTGCAGCACTCCCTCAGTACTGACCCTGACAGGGCCCATTTGTATCTTTCAGCCCATGTCACTAAAAAGATCTAAAGCAAAAAGACTGTGCAGGCTGTAAATCTGAAATGAAACCCGAAATGCTGGCAAATCTCAACAGGTCCGACAGCATCTGTGGAGGGAGAAGCCGAGTTAACGTTTCAGATCAGCGTGACCTTTCATCCGAACAGATGAAAGGTCACTGACCTGAAACGTTATCTCTGTTTTTTTTCCACTCTCCGCAGATGCTGCCGGGACTGCTGACAATATTCAGCACTTTCAGTACTTAATTTCATTGCTTCGTCCCTTGGCACATCCCGAGATGGTGAAAAGCCTTCAAGAGGGAGAATGAGGGCCCCTGGGAATTTTCGTATTCGTTCACGGGGATGTGGGCGTCCACTGGCCAGGCCAGCATTTATTGCCCATCCCTCATTGCCCTTGAGAAGGTGGTGGTGAGCTGCCTTCTTGAACAGCTGCAGTCCATGTGGGGTAGGTACACCCACAGTGCTGTTGGGAAGTGAGTTCCAGGATTTTGACCCAGCGACAGTGAAGGAACAGCGATATCGTTCCATACGAATTAGGAGCAGGAGTAGGCCACTCGGCCCCTCGAGCCTGCTCCGCCATTCAGTAAGTTCATGGCTGAACTGATTACTCCACATTCCCGCCTGCCCCCGTTAACCTTCACCCCCTTGCTTATCAAGAATCTATCTACCTCTGCCTTAAAAATATTCAAAGACTCTGCTTCCACCGCCTTTTGAGGAAGAGAGTTCCAAAGACTCACGACACTCTGAGAGAAAAAATTTCTCCTCATCTCTGTCTTAAATGGGTCAGGACCCCGCAGACGGGCTGTGGAGTCACATGTAGGCCAGGCCAGGAAAGGACGGCGGATTTCCTTCCCTGAAGGACATTCATGAACCAGGTGGGTTTTTTACAGCAATTGATGGCAATATTTCCTGGCACTTGTACTGAGACTTGCTGGAATTTAAACTCCACCAGCTGCCAAGGTGGGATTTGAACGTGTAACCCCGCCAGGGGATTAGCCTGGGCCTCTGGATTACTGGTCCAGTGACATTACCACGACACCACCCTCTCCCCGTGTGAGGGTCTGAGGGATGAGGGAGTGTGAGGGTCTGTGGGAGTGTGAGGAAGCATGAGGGTCAATGTGTGAGGGAGTGTGAAATTAGAGGGAATGTGAGCAAGTTTGAGGGAACATGAGTGAGAATCGGGGTCCGAGGTGATGTGAGGGTGTGTGAGTGTAAGAGTCTGAAGGTGTTTGAGGGAGAGTGAGGGAGTATGTGGGTGAGTGAAGGAGTGTGATGATCTGAGGGATGGTGAAGGAGTATGAGGGTGAGTGAGGGTGATCGTCTGAGGGAGTTGACTGTGAGCATGTGAGGGTCTGAGAGAGTTTGAGAGAGTTTGAGGGAGTGTGAGGGAGTGTGATGGCATATGAATGAGAATGAGGGTCTGGGACAATGTGAGGGTGTGTGATTGAGTGTGAGGATCTGAGGGAGTTTAAGGACTATGATGGAGAGTGAGGGTCTGAGGGAGTGTAGGGTTTTGAGGGAGTGTGAAGGTTTGAGAGTGTGAAGGTTTGAGAGTGTGTGAGGGGTCTGATGTACTGTGAGGCAGTATGAGGGGGAGTATGGGTCTGAAGGAGTTCAAGACAGTGAGGGAGTATGAGGGAATATGATGGAGTGTGATTAGCTGAAGGGTGCAAAGGGGAGTGAGGCTGTGAGTGAGTGTGGGTGAACGTGAGGATCTGAGGTTATATGAGCATTTTTGAGGCTCGAAGGGAGTGATAGGGAGAGGCAAAGTGTATGAGTATATGGAAGAGTTTTTGCGGGAGTGTTACTGTCCAAGGGGGTGTGAGTGCCTGAGAAACAGTGAAATAGTGTGCTGGGCTCAGGGTCCATGAGGGGTGAGGCAGTGTGAGAGTTTGAGGGAGTGGGAAGCTACTACGGGGTGTCAGAGTGTGAAATACAAGTCTGAGGGGACATGACAGAGAGAGGGAATAGGAGGGACTGTGATGTAGTGTGAGGCAGTATGAGGAATATTCAGCACCTGAGGGAGAATACAAGTATCATTGTAAAGCCAACTCCAGCCAGGAGTGTTAATGTACAGTCAGTCCCGGGCTGGAGAATTAACGTACAGTCAATCATGGGCTGGATTATTAATGTACAGAAAATACTGGGCTGGATTATTAAAGTAAAGCCAGTCCTGGGCTATGTTATTACTATTGTCATGGTCCTGTAATTATTTGGAGGGAATATGCAGTTTCCCTTTAAGGCTTGCAATGGATCAATATTGCTTTAAGAACCAGCAAGCCTCAGGAGTTATAGGAAGGTGCATTTTTGTTATCTTAGAAACAGCCATTTGGAGACTGCGATTCAAAGGGTGTAATCTCGTTACCATAGATACAGCCACTGAGAGTGAGTATTAAGCAATACATTTGTTACAATTCAATTTTGAACTGACTTTTTAGTTGAAGACAGTTTGTTCTAACAGAACACAGACACAGAGGACACGCAGACAGACAGCTGTGGTGCTTAGCACCTGAAAAAAGAGCTCTCAACCGTTTAAACTGGAGGAATAGGATTTTAGTCTGTTTAATTATTGTCCCTCAAAATTCTAAAAAAAAAGTCAAGCCAAAACAGAGATCTCTGGTAATTTAAACTGAAGGAAGGGAAGTTAGACTGTGGCAATCTTTTATCCCTTAAAAACTATAAAGACAGCTTGGTTCTATTGAAAGAGTTTGCAAGTCGTTAATTGTTGAAATTCGCTGGAGACGGAAAGCACGACTGACTGCTGGAATTAGACTACGGACTGTTCTACTGTGGAAGAACCTTTTTTCCCCCATCGGACGGCTGCAAGGACTTCAAGCAACATTGGACTGTAAATTTGCAAGGAATCTAATTTTTTCTATTTTAAATGTTGTTTATCTCTTCATAGTGTTTAAGAAATTAGTTCTTCTAATTAAAGAGTTAATTTGTTGATTTACAGACACCTAGTTTAGTTAGCCTCATTCGGGGGTTAATAGATGGTACAATTTAGCTGGGTCTTTCTTTAATTAGGAAAGTTTTAAATGATATGTTAGGTGATCTGTGGAGTGACAGGATTGAATTAACAGTGCGCTTCTCCCACCACTATCAGAATGGTATATTTTGATTGGTGGCTTTGACTGGAGCGGTCGGTCGTAATACTAAACAGTCAGCCCTGGGCTGATGTATTTATGTACAGTCAGTCGTAGGTTAGAGTATTAATGAAGTCAATCCAGGGCTGGTGTATTAATGTACAGTCAGTGCTGGGCTGGAGTATCACGGAAGAGACTGTTCTGGCTACAATAATTATGCACTGTCAGCCATATGCTGCAATATTGATGACCCCTGTCAGGCCGGGCTTACATATTAATGTACAGTCAACCCTATGAATACGAATGTGCAGAATTCACGCAGCCCAACTTCCACATCATGTGCACCATGGAACTCAAGCAAGCCTTCTCCGATTCTATAATTCTACCCAACCAGTCAAACATCCTAAACACCCAGTCCAACATCCCACTCACAGAGTCCCGCATCCCACTCACCGACTCCAATATCCCACTCACCCACTCCAATATCCCACTCACCCAGTCCCACATCCCACTCACCCAGTACCACATCCCACTCTGCCAATCCCAAATTACTCTCACCCTGTCCAATATCCCAGACACGCATTCCCGCAACCCTCTCAACCAGTCCAATATCCCACACACCCAGTCCCACATCCCTCTCACCCTGAACGACATCCCTCTCTCCCAGTCCAATATCCCTGTCAACCAGTTCAATATCCCTCACACCCAGTCCCTCATCCCACTCAAACAGTCCCACATCCCACTCACCGAGACTAATATACCACTCACCTAGTCAAATATCCCTCACACCCAGTCCCTCATCCCGCTCACCCAATCGCACATCCCACTCACCCATTCCCACAACCCACTCTCCCAGTCCAATATCCCACTCACCCAGTCTCACATCCCAATCACCCATTCCCACATCCCACTCTCCCTTTCCAATATCCCACTCTCCCAGTCCCACATCCCACATACCCAGTCCAAAATCCCACTCACCCAGTCCAAGATCCCACTCACCCAGTCCAAAATCCCACTCACCCAGTCCAAAATCCCACTCACCCAGTCCAATGTCCCACTCACCCAGTCCAATGTCCCACTCACCCAGTCCCACGTCCCACTCACCCAGTCCCACATCCCACTCACCCAGTCCAATGTCCCACTCACCCAGTCCAATGTCCCACTCACCCAGTCCAATGTCCCACTCACCCAGTCCCACGTCCCACTCACCCAGTCCCACGTCCCACTCACCCAGTCCCACGTCCCACTCACCCAGTCCAATATCCCACTCACCCAGTCCAATATCCCACTCACCCAATGCAATATCCCACACACCCAATGCAATATCCCACACACCCAGTCCCGCATCCCACTCACCCAGTCCCACATCCCACTCACCCAGTCCCACATCCCACTCACCCAGTCCCACATCCCACTCACCCATTCCCACAACCCACTCACCCAGTCCAATATCCCACTCACCCAGTCTCACATCCCAATCACCCATTCCCACATCCCACTCTCCCTTTCCAATATCCCATTCTCCCAGTCCCACATCCCACATACCCAGTCCAAAATCCCACTCACCCAGTCCATGATCCCACTCACCCAGTCCATGATCCCACTCACCCAGTCCAAAATCCCACTCACCCAGTCCAATACTCCACTCTCCCAGTCCCACATCCCACTCACCCAGTCCCTCATCCCACTCACACAGTCCCACATCCCACTCACCGAGTCTAATTTACCACTCACCCAGTCAAATATCCCTCACACCCAATCCCTCATCCCACTTACCCAATCGCACATCCCAATCACCCAGTACCACATCCCACTCACCCATTCCCACAACCCACTCTCCCAGTCCTATATCCCACTCATCCAGTCTCACATCCCAATCACCCAGTCCCACATCCCACTCACCCAGTCTAATATCCCACTCACCCCGTCCCACATTCCACTCACCCATTCCCACATCCCACTCACCCATTCCCACATCCCACTCACCCAGTCCCACATCCCAATCACCCAGTCCCTCATCCCAATCACCCAGTCCCTCATCCCACTAACCGATTCCCACATCGCATTCACCCAGTCCAATATCCCACTCACCCAGTCCAATATCCCACTCACCCAGTCCCACATCCCACTCACCCACTCCAATATCCCACTCACCCAGTCCCACATCCCACTCACCCAGTGCCACATCCCACTCACCCAGTGCCACATCCCACTCACCCAGTGCCACATCCCACTCTGCCAATCCCAAATTACTCTCACCCTGTCCAATATCCCAGACACGCATTCCCGCAACCCTCTCAACCAGTCCAATATCCCACACACCCAGTCCCACATCCCTCTCAACCTGAACGACATCCCTCTCTCCCAGTCCAATATCCCTGTCAACCAGTTCAATATCCCTCACACCCAGTCCCTCATCCCACTCAAACAGTCCCACATCCCACTCACCGAGACTAATATACCACTCACCCAGTCAAATATCCCTCACACCCAGTCCCTCATCCCGCTCACCCAATCGCACATCCCACTCACCCAGTCCAATATCCCACTCACCCAGTCCCACATCCCACTCACCCAGTCCCACATCCCACTCACCCAGTCCCACATTCCACTCACCCAGTCCAATATCCCACTCACCCAGTCCCACGTCCCACTCACCCAGTCCCACGTCCCACTCACCCAGTCCCACGTCCCACTCACCCAGTCCCACGTTCCACTCACCCAGTCCCACGTCCCACTCACCCAGTCCAATATCCCACTCACCCAATGCAATATCCCACACACCCATTCCCACAACCCACTCACCCAGTCCAATATCCCATTCACCCAGTCCAATATCCCACTCACCCAGTCTCACATCCCAAGCAGCCATTCCCACATCCCACTCTCCCTTTCCAATATCCCATTCTCCCAGTCCCACATCCCACATACCCAGTCCAAAATCCCACTCACCCAGTCCATGATCCCACTCACCCAGTCCAAAATCCCACTCACCCAGTCCAATACTCCACTCTCCCAGTCCCACATCCCACTCACCCAGTCCCACATCCCACTCACCCAGTCCCACCTCCCACTCACCCAGTCCCACCTCCCACTCACCTAGCCCAATATCCCACTCACCCACTCCAATATCCCTCACACCCAGTCCCTCATCCCACTCACACAGTCCCACATCCCACTCACCGAGTCTAATTTACCACTCACCCAGTCAAATATCCCTCACACCCAATCCCTCATCCCACTTACCCAATCGCACATCTCACTCACCCAGTCCAATATCCCACTCACCCAGTCCCACATTCACTCATCCAGTCCCATATCCCACTCACCCAGTCCCACATCCCACTCACCCAGTCGAATATCCCACTCACCCAGTCCCACATTCACTCATCCAGTCCCATATCCCACTCACCCAGTCCCACATCCCAATCACCCAGTCCCTCATCTCACTCACAGAGTCCAATATCCCAGTCACACAGTCAAATATCCCTCACACCCAATCCCTCATCCCACTCACCCAATTGCACATCCCACTCACCCAGTCCAATACTCCACTCTCCCAGTCCCACATCCCACTCACCCAGTCCCACCTCCCACTCACCCAGTCCCACATCCCACTGACCTAGCCCAATATCCCACTCACCCACTCCAATATCCCTCACACCCAGTCCCTCATCCCACTCACACAGTCCCACATCCCACTCACCGAGTCTAATTTACCACTCACCCAGTCCAATATCCCACACACACGGTACCGCATACTAATCACCCAGTCCCACATCCCACTAACCCAATCCAATATCCCCCTCACCCAGTCCCACATTGCACTCATCCAGTCCCACATCCCATTCACCCAGTCCCACATCCCACTCACCCAGTCCCACATCCCAAGCACCCAGTCCCACATCCCTCTCACCCAGTCCGATATCCCACTCACCCAGTCCCTCATCCCTCTCTCCCAGTCCAATATCCCATACACCCAGTCTCGCATCCCACTCACCCAGTCCCACATCCCTCTCACCCAGTCCAATGTCCCACTCACCCAGTCCCACATCCCACTCACCCAGTCCAATATCCCATACACCCAGTCCCACATCCCAATCACCCAGTCCCACATCCCAATCACCCAGTCCCACATTACACTCACCCAGTCCAATATCCCACTCACACAGTCCCACATCCCTCTCACCCAATCCAATATTCCACTCACCCAGTGCCACATCCCACTCACCCAGTCCCACATCACACTCACCCATTTCAATATTGCACACACCCAGTCCAATATCCCACACACACAGTCCCGCAACCCACTCACCCATTCCCACATCCCACTCACCCAGTCCAATATCACACTCACCCAGTCCAATATCCCACTCACCCAGTCCAATATCCCACTCACCCAGTCCAATATCCCACACACCCAGTCCCGCATCCCACTCACCCAGTCCCGCATCCCACTCACCCAGTCCCGCATCCCACTCACCCAGTCCCACCTCCCACTCACCCAGTCCCACCTCCCACTCACCCAGTCCAATACTCCACTCTCCCAGTCCCACATCCCACTCACCCAGTCCCACCTCCCACTCACCCAGTCCCACATCCCACTCACCGAGTCTAATTTACCACTCACCCAGTCAAATATCCCTCACACTCAATCCCTCATCCCACTTACCCAATCGCACATCCCAATCACCCAGTACCACATCCCAATCACCCAGTCCCACATCCCACTAACCTAATCCAATATCCCACTCACTCAGTCCCACATCCCACTCACTCAGTCCCACATCCCACTCATTCAGTCCCACATCCCACTCACCCAGTCCAATATCCCACTCACCCAGTCCCACATCCCACTAACCCAATCCAATATCCCACTCACCCAGTCCCACATCCCACTCACCCAGTCCAACATCCCACTTATGCAGTCCCTCATCCCATTCATCCAGTCCAATATCCCACTCACCCAGACCCACATTCCAATCACCCAGTTCCACATCCCTCTCACCCAGTCCGATATCCCACTCAACCTGTCCCTCATCCCTCTCTCCCAGTCCACTATCCCAGACACCCTGCCCAACATCCCTCTCAACCAGTCCAATATCCCACTCACCCAGTCCAATATCCCACTCACCCAGTCCAATATCCCACTCACCCAGTCCCACATCCCTCTCACCTAATCAAATATCCCACTCACCCAGTCCCTCATCCCACTCACCCAGTCCCACATCCCACTCACCCAGTCCCACATCCCACTCACCCAGTCCAATATCCCACACACACGGTACCGCATACTAATCACCCAGTCCCACATCCCACTAACCCAATCCAATATCCCACTCACCCAGTCCCACATTGCACTCATCCAGTCCCACATCCCATTCACCCAGTCCCACATCCCACTCACCCAGTCCCACATCCCACGCACCCAGTCCCACATCCCTCTCACCCAGTCCGATATCCCACTCACCCAGTCCCTCATCCCTCTCTCCCAGTCCAATATCCCATACACCCAGTCTCGCATCCCACTCACCCAGTCCCACATCCCTCTCACCCAGTCCAATGTCCCACTCACCCAGTCCCACATCCCACTCACCCAGTCCAATATCCCATACACCCAGTCCCGCATCCCACTCACCTAGTCCCACATCCCTCTCACCCAGTCCAATATCCCACTCACCCAGTCCCACATCCCATTCACCCAGTCCCACATCCCACTCACCCAGTCCCACATCCCAATCACCCAGTCCCACATTACACTCACCCAGTCCAATATCCCACTCACACAGTCCCACATCCCTCTCACCCAATCCAATATCCCACTCACCCAGTGCCACATCCCACTCACCCAGTCCCACATCACACTCACCCATTTCAATATTGCACACACCCAGTCCAATATCCCACACACACAGTCCCGCAACCCACTCACCCATTCCCACATCCCTCTCACCCAGTCCAATATCACACTCACCCAGTCCAATATCCCACTCACCCAGTCCAATATCCCACTCACCCAGTCCAATATCCCACTCACCCAGTCCAATATCCCACACACCCAGTCCCGCATCCCACTCACCCAGTCCCGCATCCCACTCACCCAGTCCCACCTCCCACTCACCCAGTCCAATACTCCAATCTCCCAGTCCCACATCCCACTCACCCAGTCCCACCTCCCACTCACCCAGTCCCACATCCCACTGACCTAGCCCAATGTCCCACTCACCCACTCCAATATCCCTCACACCCAGTCCCTCATCCAACTCACACGGTCCCACATCCCACTCACCGAGTCTAATTTACCACTCACCCAGTCAAATATCCCTCACACTCAATCCCTCATCCCACTTACCCAATCGCACATCCCAATCACCCAGTACCACATCCCACTCACCCATTCCCACAACCCACTCTCCCAGTCCAATATCCCACTCATCCAGTCTCACATCCCAATCACCCAGTCCCACATCCCACTCACCCAGTCTAATATCCCACTCACCCCGTCCCACATTCCACTCACCCATTCCCACATCCCAATCACCCAGTCCCTCATCCCACTAACCGATTCCCACATCACATTCACCCAGTCCAATATCGCACTCACCCAGTCCCACATCCCACTCACCCACTCCAATATCCCACTCACCCAGTCCCACATCCCACTCACCCAGTCCCACGTCCCACTCACCCAGTGCCACATCCCACTCACCCAGTGCCACATCCCACTCACCCAGTGCCACATCCCACTCTGCCAATCCCAAATTACTCTCACCCTGTCCAATATCCCAGACACGCATTCCCGCAACCCTCTCAACCAGTCCAATATCCCACACACCCAGTCCCACATCCCTCTCAACCTGAACGACATCCCTCTCTCCCAGTCCAATATCCCTGTCAACCAGTTCAATATCCCTCACACCCAGTCCCTCATCCCACTCACCGAGACTAATATACCACTCACCCAGTCAAATATCCCTCACACCCAGTCCCTCATCCCGCTCACCCAATCGCACATCCCACTAACCCATTCCCACAACCCACTCTCCCAGTCCAATATCCCACTCACCCAGTCTCACATCCCAATCACCCATTCCCACATCCCACTCTCCCTTTCCAATATCCCACTCTCCCAGTCCCACATCCCACATACCCAGTCCAAAATCCCACTCACCCAGTCCAAGATCCCACTCACCCAGTCCAAAATCCCACTCACCCAGTCCAAAATCCCACTCACCCAGTCCAAAATCCCACTCACCCAGTCCAAAATCCCACTCACCCAGTCCAATATCCCACTCACCCAGTCCAATATCCCACTCACCCAGTCCAATATCCCACTCACCCAGTCCAATATCCCACTCACCCAGTCCCACATTCACTCATCCAGTCCCATATTCCACTCACCCAGTTCCACATCCTAATCACCCAGTCCCTCATCCCACTCACAGAGTCCAATATCCCACTCACACAGTCAAATATCCCTCACACCCAATCCCTCATCCCACTCACCCAATCGCACATCCCACTCACCCAGTCCAATACTCCACTCTCCCAGTCCCACATCCCACTCACCCAGTCCCACCTCCCACTCACCCAGTCCCACATCCCACTGACCTAGCCCAATATCCCACTCACCCACTCCAATATCCCTCACACCCAGTCCCTCATCCCACTCACACAGTCCCACATCCCACTCACCGAGTCTAATTTACCACTCACCCAGTCCAATATCCCACACACACGGTACCGCGTACTAATCACCCAGTCCCACATCCCACTAACCCAATCCAATATCCCACTCACCCAGTACCACATTGCACTCATCCAGTCCCACATCCCATTCACCCAGTCCCACATCCCACTCACCCAGTCCCACATCCCACTCACCCAGTCCCACATCCCTCTCACCCAGTCCGATATCCCACTCACCCAGTCCCTCATCCATCTCTCCCAGTCCAATATCCCACTCACCCAGTCTCACATCCCAATCACCCATTCCCACATCCCTCTCACCCAGTCCAATGTCCCACTCACCCAGTCCCACATCCCACTCACCCAGTCCAACATCCCACTCACCCAGTCCCACATCCCTCTCACCCAGTCCAATATCCCTCTCACCCAGTCCAATATCCCTCTCTCCCAGTCCAATATCCCATACACCCAGTCTCGCATCCCACTCACCCAGTCCCACATCCCTCTCACCCAGTCCAATGTCCCACTCACCCAGTCCCACATCCCACTCACCCAGTCCCACATCCCAATCACCCAGTCCCACATTACACTCACCCAGTCCAATATCCCACTCACCCAGTCCCACATCCCTCTCACCCAATCCAATATCCCACTCACCCAGTGCCACATCCCACTCACCCAGTCCCACATCACACTCACCCAGTCCCACATCACACTCACCCAGTCCCACATCACACTCACCCATTCCAATATTGCACACACCCAGTCCAATATCCCACACACACAGTCCCGCAACCCACTCACCCATTCCCACATCCCACTCACCCAGTCCAATATCACACTCACCCAGTCCAATATCCCACTCACCCAGTCCAATATCCCACTCACCCAGTCCAATATCCCACTCACCCAGTCCAATATCCCACACACCCAGTCCCGCATCCCACTCACCCAGTCCCGCATCCCACTCACCGAGTCCCGCATCCCACTCACCCAGTCCCACCTCCCACTCACCCAGTCCAATACTCCACTCTCCCAGTCCAATATCCCACACACACAGTCCCGCAACCCACTCACCCATTCCCACATCCCACTCACCCAGTCCAATATCACACTCACCCACTCCAATATCCCTCACACCCAGTCCCTCATCCCACTCACACAGTCCCACATCCCACTCACCGAGTCTAATTTACCACTCACCCAGTCAAATATCCCTCACACCCAATCCCTCATCCCACTTACCCAATCGCACATCCCAATCACCCAGTACCACATCCCACTCACCCATTCCCACAACCCACTCTCCCAGTCCAATATCCCACTCATCCAGTCTCACATCCCAATCACCCAGTCCCACATCCCACTCACCCAGTCTAATATCCCACTCACCCCGTCCCACATTCCACTCACCCATTCCCACATCCCAATCACCCAGTCCCTCATCCCACTAACTGATTCCCACATCGCATTCACCCAGTCCAATATCCCACTCACCCAGTCCAATATCCCACTCACCCAGTCCAATATCCCACTCACCCACTCCAATATCCCACTCACCCAGTCCCACGTCCCACTCACCCAGTCCCACGTCCCACTCACCCAGTGCCACATCCCACTCACCCAGTGCCACATCCCACTCTGCCAATCCCAAATTACTCTCACCCTGTCCAATATCCCAGACACGCATTCCCGCAACCCTTGCAACCAGTCCAATATCCCACACACCCAGTCCCACATCCCTCTCAACCTGAACGACATCCCTCTCTCCCAGTCCAATATCCCTGTCAACCAGTTCAATATCCCTCACACCCAGTCCCTCATCCCACTCAAACAGTCCCACATCCCACTCACCGAGACTAATATACCACTCACCCAGTCAAATATCCCTCACACCCAGTCCCTCATCCCGCTCACCCAATCGCACATCCCACTCACCCATTCCCACAACCCACTCTCCCAGTCCAATATCCCACTCACCCAGTCTCACATCCCAATCACCCATTCCCACATCCCACTCTCCCTTTCCAATATCCCACTCTCCCAGTCCCACATCCCACTCTCCCAGTCCCACATCCCACATACCCAGTCCAAAATCCCACTCACCCAGTCCAAGATCCCACTCACCCAGTCCAAAATCCCACTCACCCAGTCCAATATCCCACTCACCCAGTCCAATATCCCACTCACCCAGTCCAACATCCCACTCATCCAGTCCAACGTCCCACTCACCCATCCCACGTCCCACTCACCCAGTCCCACGTCCCACTCACCCAGTCCAATATCCCACTCACCCAATGCAATATCCCACACACCCAGTCCCGCATCCCACTCACCCAGTCCCACATCCCACTCACCCAGTCCCACATCCCACTCACCCAGTCCCACATCCCACTCACCCAGTCCAATATCCCATTCACCCAGTCCAATATCCCACTCACCCAGTCTCACATCCCAAGCACCCATTCCCACATCCCACTCTCCCTTTCCAATATCCCATTCTCCCAGTCCCACATCCCACATACCCAGTCCAAAATCGCACTCACCCAGTCCATGATCCCACTCACCCAGTCCAAAATCCCACTCACCCAGTCCAATACTCCACTCTCCCAGTCCCACATCCCACTCACCCAGTCCCACCTCCCACTCACCTAGTCCCACCTCCCACTCACCTAGTCCCACATCCCACTGACCTAGCCCAATATCCCACTCACCCACTCCAATATCCCTCACACCCAGTCCCTCATCCCACTCACACAGTCGCACATCCCACTCACCGAGTCTAATTTACCACTCACCCAGTCAAACATCCCTCACACCCAATCCCTCATCCCACTTACCCAATCGCACATCTCACTCACCCAGTCCAATATCCCACTCACCCAGTCCCACATTCACTCATCCAGTCCCTTATCCCACTCACCCAGTCCCACATCCCACTCACCCATCCCACATCCCACTCACCCAGTCCAATATCCCACTCACCCAGTCCCACATTCACTCATCCAGTCCCACATCCCACTCACCCAGTCCCACATCCCACTCACCCAGTCCCACATCGCACTCACCCAGTCCCTCATCCCACTCACAGAGTCCAATATCCCGCTCACAGAGTCCAATATCCCACTCACACAGTCAAATATCCCTCACACCCAATCCCTCATCCCACTCACCCAATCGCACATCCCACTCACCCAGTCCAATACTCCACTCTCCCAGTCCCACATCCCACTCACCCAGTCCCACCTCCCACTCACCCAGTCCCACATCCCACTGACCTAGCCCAATATCCCACTCACACAGTCCCACATCCCACTCACCGAGTCTAATTTACCACTCACCCAGTCCAATATCCCACACACACGGTACCGCATACTAATCACCCAGTCCCACATCCCACTAACCCAATCCATTATCCCACTCACCCAGTCCCACATTCCACTCACCCATTCCCACATCCCAATCACCCAGTCCCTCATCCCACTAACTGATTCCCACATCGCATTCACCCAGTCCAATATCCCACTCACCCAGTCCCACATGCCATTCACCCAGTCCCACATCCCACTCACCCAGTCCCACATCCCACTCACCCAGTCCCACATCCCTCTCACCCAGTCCGATATCCCACTCACCCAGTCCCTGATCCCTCTCTCCCAGTCCAATATCCCATACACCCAGTCTCGCATCCCACTCACCCAGTCCCACATCCCTCTCACCCAGTCCAATGTCCCACTCACCCAGTCCCACATCCCACTCACCCAGTCCAATATCCCATACACCCAGTCCCGCATCCCACTCACCTAGTCCCACATCCCTCTCACCCAGTCCAATATCCCACTCACCCAGTCCCACATCCCACTCACGCAGTCCCACATCCCACTCACCCAGCCCACATCCCAATCACCCAGTCCCACATTACACTCACCCAGTCCAATATCCCACTCACCCAGTCCAATATCCCACTCACACAGTCCCACATCCCTCTCACCCAATCCAATATCCCACTCACCCAGTGCCACATCCCACTCACACAGTCCCACATCCCTCTCACCCAATCCAATATCCCACTCACCCAGTGCCACATCCCACTCACCCAGTCCCACATCACACTCACCCATTCCAATACTGCACACACCCAGTCCAATATCCCACACACACAGTCCCGCAACCCACTCACCCATTCCCACATCCCACTCACCCAGTCCAATATCCCACTCACCCAGTCCAATATCCCACTCACCCAGTCCCGCATCCCACTCACCCATTCCCACATCACACTCACCCAGTGCAAAATCCCACTCACCCAGTCCCACCTCCCACTCACCCAGTCCCACCTCCCACTCACCCAGTCCCACATTCCACTCATCCAGTTCAATATCCCACTCTCCCAGTCCCACAATCCACTCTCCCAGTCCAATATCCCACTCACCCAGACCCACATTCCATTCACCCAGTCCCACATCCCACTCACCCAGTCCCACATCCCACGCACCCAGTTCCACATCCCTCTCACCCAGTCCGATATCCCACTCAACCTGCCCCTCATCCCTCTCCCCCAGTCCAATATCCCAGACACCCAGTCCAACATCCCTCTCAACCTGTCCAAAATCCCACTCACCCAGTCCCTCATCCCACTCACCCAGTCCCACATCCCACGAACCCAATCCAATATCCCACTCACCCAGTCCCACATCCCACTCACCCAGTCCAATATCCCACACACCCAGTCCCGCATCCCACTCACCCATTCCCACATCCCACTCACCCAGTCCAATATCTTACTCACCCAGTCCCTCATCCCACTCACTCAGTCCCACATCCCACTCACCCAGTCAAATATCCCACTCACCCAGTCCCACATCCCACTCACCCAGTCCAACATCCCACTTATGCAGTCCCTCATCCCATTCACCCAGTCCAATATCCCACTCACCCAGACCCACATTCCAATCACCCAGTTCCACATCCCTCTCACCCAGTCCGATATCCCACTCAACCTGTCCCTCATCCCTCTCTCCCAGTCCAATATCCCAGACACCCTGTCTAACATCCCTCTCAACCAGTCCAATATCCCACTCACCCAGTCCAATATCCCACTCACCCAGTCCAATATCCCACTCACCCAATCCAATATCCCACTCACCCAGTCCCAGATCCCACACACCCAGTCCCGCATCCCACTCACCCATTCCCACATCCCACTCACCCAGTCCAATATCTTACTCACCCATTCCCACATCCCACTCAGCCAGTCCAATATCCCACTCACCCAGTCCAATATCCCACTCACCCAGTCCAATATCCCACTCACCCAGTCCCGCATCCCACTCACCCAGTCCCGCATCCCACTCACCCATTCCCACATCACACTCACCCAGTGCAAAATCCCACTCACCCAGTCCCACCTCCCACTCACCCAGTCCCACATTCCACTCATCCAGTTCAATATCCCACTCTCCCAGTCCCACAATCCACTCTCCCAGTCCAATATCCCACTCACCCAGACCCACATTCCATTCACCCAGTCCCACATCCCACTCACCCAGTCCCACATCCCAGGCACCCAGTTCCACATCCCTCTCACCCAGTCCGATATCCCACTCAACCTGCCCCTCATCCCTCTCCCCCAGTCCAATATCCCAGACACCCAGTCCAACATCCCTCTCAACCTGTCCAAAATCCCACTCACCCAGTCCCTCATCCCACTCACCCAGTCCCACATCCCACGAACCCAATCCAATATCCCACTCACCCAGTCCCACATCCCACTCACCCAGTCCAATATCCCACACACCCAGTCCCGCATTACACTCACCCATTCCCACATCCCACTCACCCAGTCCAATATCTTACTCACCCAGTCCCTCATCCCACTCACTCAGTCCCACATCCCACTCACTCAGTCCCACATCCCACTCACTCAGTCCCACATCCCACTCACCCAGTCCCATATCCCACTCACCCAGTCCCACATCCCACTAACCCAATCCAATATCCCACTCACCCAGTCCCACATCCCACTCACCCAGTCCAATATCCCACTCACCCAGTCCCACATCCCACTCACCCAGTCCAACATCCCACTTATGCAGTCCCTCATCCCATTCACCCAGTCCAATATCCCACTCACCCAGACCCACATTCCAATCACCCAGTTCCACATCCCTCTCACCCAGTCCGATATCCCACTCAACCTGTCCCTCATCCCTCTCTCCCAGTCCAATATCCCAGACACCCTGTCTAACATCCCTCTCAACCAGTCCAATATCCCACTCACCCAGTCCAATATCCCACTCACCCAGTCCAATATCCCACTCACCCAATCCAATATCCCACTCACCCAGTCCCAGATCCCACACACCCAGTCCCGCATCCCACTCACCCATTCCCACATCCCACTCACCCAGTCCAATATCTTACTCACCCAGTCCCTCATCCCACTCACTCAGTCCCACATCCCACTCACTCAGTCCCACATCCCACTCACTCAGTCCCACATCCCACTCACCCAGTCCAATATCCCACTCACCCAGTCCCACATCCCACTAACCCAATCCAATATCCCACTCACCCAGTCCCACATCCCACTCACCCAGTCCAATATCCCACTCACCCAGTCCCACATCCCACTCACCCAGTCCAACATCCCACTTATGCAGTCCCTCATCCCATTCACCCAGTTCAATATCCCACTCACCCAGACCCACATTCCAATCACCCAGTTCCACATCCCTCTCACCCAGTCCGATATCCCACTCAACCTGTCCCTCATCCCTCTCTCCCAGTCCAATATCCCAGACACCCTGTCTAACATCCCTCACAACCAGTCCAATATCCCACTCACCCAGTCCAAT
This sequence comes from Heterodontus francisci, assembly GCF_036365525.1. Lineage (NCBI taxonomy): Eukaryota > Metazoa > Chordata > Chondrichthyes > Heterodontiformes > Heterodontidae > Heterodontus > Heterodontus francisci. The sequence goes on along the minus strand of NC_090409.1, from coordinate 30,993,286 downwards.
ATCCCACTCACCCAGTCCAATATCCCACTCACCCAGTCCAATATCCCACTCACCCAGTCCAATATCCCACTCACCCAGTTCCACATCCCTCTCACCTAATCAAATATCCCACTCACCCAGTGCCACATCCCACTCACGCAGTCCCTCATCCCACTCACCCAGTCCCTCATCCCACTCACCCAGTCCCACATCCCACTCACCCAGTCCCACATCCCACTCACCTAGTACCTCATCTCTCTCACCCAGTCCCACATCCCACGAACCCAATCCAATATCCCAGTCACCCAGTCCCACATCCCACTCACCCAGTCCAATATCCCACACACACGGTACCGCATACTAATCACCCAGTCCCACATCCCACTAACCCAATCCAATATCCCACTCACCCAGTCCCACATTGCACTCATCCAGTCCCACATCCCATTCACCCAGTCCCACATCCCACTCACCCAGTCCGACATCCCACTCACTCAGTCCCACATCCCACTCACCCAGTCCAATATCTCACTCACCCAGTCCCTCATCCCACTCACTCAGTCCCACATCCCACTCACTCAGTCCCACATCCCACTCACTCAGTCCCACATCCCACTCACTCAGTCCCACATCCCACTCACTCAGTCCCACATCCCACTCACTCAGTCCCACATCCCACTCACCCAGTCCAATATCCCACTCACCCAGTCCCACATCCCACTAACCCAATCCAATATCCCACTCACCCAGTCCCACATCCCACTCACCGAGTCCAATATCCCACTCACCCATTCCCACATCCCACTCACTCAGTCCAACATCCCACTTATGCAGTCCCACATTCCACTCTCCCAGTCCAATATCCCACTCACCCAGACCCACATTCCATTCACCCAGTCCCACAACCCACTCATCCAGTCCCACATCCCATGCACCCAGTTCCACATCCCTCTCACCCAGTCCGATATCCCACTCAACCTGTCTCTCATCCCTTTCTTCCAGTCCAATATCCCAGACACCCTGTCAAACATCCCTCTCAACCTGTCCAATATCCCACTCACCCAGTCCCTCATCCCACTCACCCAGTGCCACATCCCGCTCACCCAGTCCAATATCCCACTCACCCAGTGCCACATCCCCTCACCCAGTCCAATATCCCAATCACCCAGTCCCTCATCCCACTCACCCAGTGCCACATCCCCTCACCCAGTTCAATATCCCACTCAACCAGTGCCACATCCCCTCACCCAATCCAATATCCCACTCATCCAGTGCCACATCCCCTCACCCAATCCAATATCCCACTCACTCAGTCCCACATCCCAATTACCTAGTCCCACTTACCACTCACCCAGTCCAATATCCCACTCACCCAGTTCCACATTCCTCTCACTCAGTCCAATATCCCAATCACCCAGTCCCACATCCCACTCACCGAGTCCAATATCCCACTCACCCAGTCCCACATCCCACTCACCCAGTCCCACATCCCACTCACCTAGTACCTCATCTCTCTCACCCAGTCCCACATCCCACGAACCCAATCCAATATCCCAGTCACCCAGTCCCACATCCCACTCACCCAGTCCAATATCCCACACACACGGTACCGCATACTAATCACCCAGTCCCACATCCCACTAACCCAATCCAATATCCCACTCACCCAGTCCCACATTGCACTCATCCAGTCCCACATCCCATTCACCCAGTCCCACATCCCACTCACCCAGTCCCACATCCCACGCACCCAGTCCCACATCCCTCTCACCCAGTCCGATATCCCATTCACCCAGTCCCTCATCCTTCTCTCCCAGTCCAATATCCCATACACCCAGTCTCACATCCCACTCACCCAGTCCCACATCCCTCTCACCCAGTCCCACATCCCTCTCACCCAGTCCAAGATCCCACTCACCCAGTCCGACATCACACTCACTCAGTCCCTCATCCCACTCACTCAGTCCCACATCCCACTCACTCAGTCCCACATCCCACTCACTCAGTCCCACATCCCACTCACTCAGTCCCACATCCCACTCACCCAGTCCAATATCCCACTCACCCAGTCCCACATCCCACTAACCCAATCCAATATCCCACTCACCCAGTCCCACATCCCACTCACCGAGTCCAATATCCCACTCACCCATTCCCACATCCCACTCACTCAGTCCAACATCCCACTTATGCAGTCCCACATTCCACTCTCCCAGTCCAATATCCCACTCACCCAGACCCACATTCCATTCACCCAGTCCCACAACCCACTCATCCAGTCCCACATCCCATGCACCCAGTTCCACATCCCTCTCACCCAGTCCGATATCCCACTCAACCTGTCTCTCATCCCTTTCTTCCAGTCCAATATCCCAGACACCCTGTCAAACATCCCTCTCAACCTGTCCAATATCCCACTCACCCAGTCCCTCATCCCACTCACCCAGTGCCACATCCCGCTCACCCAGTCCAATATCCCACTCACCCAGTGCCACATCCCCTCACCCAGTCCAATATCCCACTCACCCAGTCCCTCATCCCACTCACCCAGTCCCACATCCAACTCACCCAGTCCCACATCCCCTCACCCAGTTCAATATCCCACTCAACCAGTGCCACATCCCCTCACCCAATCCAATATCCCACTCATCCAGTGCCACATCCCCTCACCCAATCCAATATCCCACTCACTCAGTCCCACATCCCAATTACCTAGTCCCACATACCACTCACCCAGTCCAATATCCCACTCACCCAGTTCCACATTCCTCTCACTCAGTCCAATATCCCAATCACCCAGTCCCACATCCCACTCACCGAGTCCAATATCCCACTCACCCATTCCCACATCCCACTCACTCAGTCCAACATCCCACTTATGCAGTCCCACATTCCACTCTCCCAGTCCAATATCCCACTCACCCAGACCCACATTCCATTCACCCAGTCCCACAACCCACTCATCCAGTCCCACATCCCATGCACCCAGTTCCACATCCCTCTCACCCAGTCCGATATCCCACTCAACCTGTCTCTCATCCCTTTCTTCCAGTCCAATATCGCAGACACCCTGTCAAACATCCCTCTCAACCTGTCCAATATCCCACTCACTCAGTCCCACATCCAAATTACCTAGTCCCACATACCACTCACCCAGTCCAATATCCCACTCACCCAGTTCCACATTCCTCTCACTCAGTCCAATATCCCAATCACCCAGTCCCACATCCCACTCACCCAATCCAATATCCCACTCACCCAGTCCCTCATCCCAAACACCCAGTCCCGCATCCCACTCACCCATTCCCACATCCCACTCACAGAGTCCAATATCCCACTCACACAGTTCCACATCCCACTCACCCAGTCCAATATCCCACTCACCCAGTCCAATATCCCACACACCCAGTCCCGCATCCCACTCACACATTCCCACATCCCACTCACCCAGTCCAATATCTCACTCACCCAGTCCCACATTCCACTCATCCAGTCCCGTATCCCACTCACCCAGTCCCTCATCCCAAACACCCAGTCCCGCATCCCACTCACCCATTCCCACATCCCACTCACAGAATCCAATATCCCATTCAAACAGTCCCACATCCCACTCACCCAGTCCAATATCCCACTCACCCAGTCCAATATCCCACACACCCAGTCCCGCATCCCACTCACCCAGTCCCTCATCCCACTCACCCAGTCCCACATCCCACTCACCCAGTCCCACATCCCACTCACCTAGTACCTCATCTCTCTCACCCAGTCCCACATCCCACGAACCAAATCCAATATCCCACTCACCCAGTCCAATATCCCACACACACGGTACCGCCTACTAATCACCCAGTCCCACATCCCACTAACCTAATCCAATATCCCACTCACTCAGTCCCACATCCCACTCACTCAGTCCCACATCCCACTCACTCAGTCCCACATCCCACTCACCCAGTCCAATATCCCACTCACCCAGTCCCACATCCCACTAACCCAATCCAATATCCCACTCACCCAGTCCCACATCCCACTCACCCAGTCCAACATCCCACTTATGCAGTCCCTCATCCCATTCACCCAGTCCAATATCCCACTCACCCAGACCCACATTCCAATCACCCTGTTCCACATCCCTCTCACCCAGTCCGATATCCCACTCAACCTGTCCCTCATCCCTCTCTCCCAGTCCAATATCCCAGACACCCTGCCCAACATCCCTCTCAACCAGTCCAATATCCCACTCACCCAGTCCAATATCCCACTCACCCAGTCCAATATCCCACACACACGGTACCGCATACTAATCACCCAGTCCCACATCCCACTAACCCAATCCAATATCCCACTCACCCAGTCCCACATTGCACTCATCCAGTCCCACATCCCATTCACCCAGTCCCACATCCCACTCACCCAGTCCCACATCCCATGCACCCAGTCCCACGTCCCTCTCTCCCAGTCCAATGTCCCACTCACCCAGTCCCACATCCCACTCACCCAGTCCAAGATCCCACTCACCCAGTCCGACATCCCACTCACTCAGTCCCACATCCCACTCACCCAGTCCAATATCTCACTCACCCAGTCCCTCATCCCACTCACTCAGTCCAATATCCCACACACCCAGTCCCGCATCCCACTCACCCATTCCCACATCCCACTCACCCAGTCCCTCATCCCACTCACTCAGTCCCACATCCCACTCACTCAGTCCCACATCCCACTCACTCAGTCCCACATCCCACTCACTCAGTCCCACATCCCACTCACCCAGTCCAATATCCCACTCACCCAGTCCCACATCCCACTAACCCAATCCAATATCCCACTCACCCAGTCCCAAATCCCACTCACCCAGTCCAATATCCCACTCACCCAGTCCCACATCCCACTCACCCAGTCCAACATCCCACTTATGCAGTCCCTCATCCCATTCACCCAGTCCAATATCCCACTCACCCAGACCCACATTCCAATCACCCAGTTCCACATCCATCTCACCCAGTCCGATATCCCACTCAACCTGTCCCTCATCCCTCTCTCCCAGTCCAATATCCCAGACACCCTGTCTAACATCCCTCTCAACCAGTCCAATATCCCACTCACCCAGTCCAATATCCCACTCACCCAGTCCAATATCCCACTCACCCAGTCCCACATCCCTCTCACCTAATCAAATATCCCACTCACCCAGTGCCACATCCCACTCACCCAGTCCATCATCCCACTCACCCAGTCCCACATCCCACTCACCCAGTCCCACATCCCACTCACCTAGTACCTCATCTCTCTCACCCAGTCCCACATCCCACGAACCCAATCCAATATCCCAGTCACCCAGTCCCACATCCCACTCACCCAGTCCAATATCCCACACACACGGTACCGCATACTAATCACCCAGTCCCACATCCCACTAACCCAATCCAATATCCCACTCACCCAGTCCCACATTGCACTCATCCAGTCCCACATCCCATTCACCCAGTCCCACATCCCAATCACCCAGTCCCACATCCCACGCACCCAGTCCCACATCCCTCTCACCCAGTCCGATATCCCATTCACCCAGTCCCACATCACTCTCTCCCAGTCCAATATCCCATACACCCAGTCTCGCATCCCACTCACCCAGTCCCACATCCCTCTCACCCAGTCCCACATCCCTCTCACCCAGTCCAAGATCCCACTCACCCAGTCCGACATCCCACTCACTCAGTCCCACATCCCACTCACCCAGTCCAATATCTCACTCACCCAGTCCCTCATCCCACTCACTCAGTCCCACATCCCACTCCCTCAGTCCCACATCCCACTCACTCACTCCCACATCCCACTCACTCAGTCCCACATCCTACTCACTCAGTCCCACATCCCACTCACTCAGTCCCACATCCCACTCACCCAGTCCAATATCCCACTCACCCAGTCCCACATCCCACTAACCCAATCCAATATCCCACTCACCCAGTCCCACATCCCACTCACCGAGTCCAATATCCCACTCACCCATTCCCACATCCCACTCACTCAGTCCAACATCCCACTTATGCAGTCCCACATTCCACTCTCCCAGTCCAATATCCCACTCACCCAGACCCACATTCCATTCACCCAGTCCCACATCCCACTCATCCAGTCCCACATCCCATGCACCCAGTTCCACATCCCTCTCACCCAGTCCGATATCCCACTCAACCTGTCTCTCATCCCTTTCTTCCAGTCCAATATCGCAGACACCCTGTCAAACATCCCTCTCAACCTGTCCAATATCCCACTCACCCAGTCCCTCATCCCACTCACCCAGTGCCACATCCCGCTCACCCAGTCCAATATCCCACTCACCCAGTGCCACATCCCCTCACCCAGTCCAATATCCCACTCACTCAGTCCCTCATCCCACTCACCCAGTGCCACATCCCGCTCACCCAGTCCAATATCCCACTCACCCAGTGCCACATCCCCTCACCCAGTCCAATATCCCACTCACCCAGTCCCTCATCCCACTCACCCAGTCCCACATCCAACTCACCCAGTCCCACATCCCCTCACCCAGTTCAATATCCCACTCAACCAGTGCCACATCCCCTCACCCAATCCAATATCCCACTCATCCAGTGCCACATCCCCTCACCCAATCCAATATCCCACTCACTCAGTCCCACATCCCAATTACCTAGTCCCACATACCACTCACCCAGTCCAATATCCCACTCACCCAGTTCCACATTCCTCTCACCCAGTCCAATATCCCACTCACCCAGTGCCACATCCCCTCACCCAGTCCAATATCCCACTCACCCAGTCCCTCATCCCACTCACCCAGTCCCACATCCAACTCACCCAGTCCCACATCCCCTCACCCAGTTCAATATCCCACTCAACCAGTGCCACATCCCCTCACCCAATCCAATATCCCACTCATCCAGTGCCACATCCCCTCACCCAATCCAATATCCCACTCACTCAGTCCCACATCCCAATTACCTAGTCCCACATACCACTCACCCAGTCCAATATCCCACTCACCCAGTTCCACATTCCTCTCACCCAGTCCAATATCCCAATCACCCAGTCCCACATCCCACTCACCCAATCCAATATCCCACTCACCCAGTCCCACATTCCACTCATCCAGTCCCGTATCCCACTCACCCAGTCCCTCATCCCAAACACCCAGTCCCGCATCCCACTCACCCATTCCCACATCCCACTCACAGAGTCCAATATCCCACTCACCCAGTTCCACATCCCACTCACCCAGTCCCACATCCAACTCACCCATTCCCACATCCCACTCACCCAGTCCAATATCTCACTCACCCAGTCCCACATTCCACTCATCCAGTCCCGTATCCCACTCACCCAGTCCCTCATCCCAAACACCCAGTCCTGCATCCCACTCACCCATTCCCACATCCCACTCACAGAATCCAATATCCCATTCAAACAGTCCCACATCCCACTCACCCAGTCCAATATCCCACTCACCCAGTCCCAAATCCCACTCACCCAGTCCAATATCCCACTCACCCAGTCCCACATCCCACTCACCCAGTCCAACATCCCACTTATGCAGTCCCTCATCCCATTCACCCAGTCCAATATCCCACTCACCCAGACCCACATTCCAATCACCCAGTTCCACATCCATCTCACCCAGTCCGATATCCCACTCAACCTGTCCCTCATCCCTCTCTCCCAGTCCAATATCCCAGACACCCTGTCTAACATCCCTCTCAACCAGTCCAATATCCCACTCACCCAGTCCAATATCCCACTCACCCAGTCCAATATCCCACTCACCCAGTCCCACATCCCTCTCACCTAATCAAATATCCCACTCACCCAGTGCCACATCCCACTCACCCAGTCCATCATCCCACTCACCCAGTCCCACATCCCACTCACCCAGTCCCACATCCCACTCACCTAGTACCTCATCTCTCTCACCCAGTCCCACATCCCACGAACCCAATCCAATATCCCAGTCACCCAGTCCCACATCCCACTCACCCAGTCCAATATCCCACACACACGGTACCGCATACTAATCACCCAGTCCCACATCCCACTAACCCAATCCAATATCCCACTCACCCAGTCCCACATTGCACTCATCCAGTCCCACATCCCATTCACCCAGTCCCACATCCCAATCACCCAGTCCCACATCCCACGCACCCAGTCCCACATCCCTCTCACCCAGTCCGATATCCCATTCACCCAGTCCCACATCACTCTCTCCCAGTCCAATATCCCATACACCCAGTCTCGCATCCCACTCACCCAGTCCCACATCCCTCTCACCCAGTCCCACATCCCTCTCACCCAGTCCAAGATCCCACTCACCCAGTCCGACATCCCACTCACTCAGTCCCACATCCCACTCACCCAGTCCAATATCTCACTCACCCAGTCCCTCATCCCACTCACTCAGTCCCACATCCCACTCCCTCAGTCCCACATCCCACTCACTCACTCCCACATCCCACTCACTCAGTCCCACATCCTACTCACTCAGTCCCACATCCCACTCACTCAGTCCCACATCCCACTCACCCAGTCCAATATCCCACTCACCCAGTCCCACATCCCACTAACCCAATCCAATATCCCACTCACCCAGTCCCACATCCCACTCACCGAGTCCAATATCCCACTCACCCATTCCCACATCCCACTCACTCAGTCCAACATCCCACTTATGCAGTCCCACATTCCACTCTCCCAGTCCAATATCCCACTCACCCAGACCCACATTCCATTCACCCAGTCCCACATCCCACTCATCCAGTCCCACATCCCATGCACCCAGTTCCACATCCCTCTCACCCAGTCCGATATCCCACTCAACCTGTCTCTCATCCCTTTCTTCCAGTCCAATATCGCAGACACCCTGTCAAACATCCCTCTCAACCTGTCCAATATCCCACTCACCCAGTCCCTCATCCCACTCACCCAGTGCCACATCCCGCTCACCCAGTCCAATATCCCACTCACCCAGTGCCACATCCCCTCACCCAGTCCAATATCCCACTCACTCAGTCCCTCATCCCACTCACCCAGTGCCACATCCCGCTCACCCAGTCCAATATCCCACTCACCCAGTGCCACATCCCCTCACCCAGTCCAATATCCCACTCACCCAGTCCCTCATCCCACTCACCCAGTCCCACATCCAACTCACCCAGTCCCACATCCCCTCACCCAGTTCAATATCCCACTCAACCAGTGCCACATCCCCTCACCCAATCCAATATCCCACTCATCCAGTGCCACATCCCCTCACCCAATCCAATATCCCACTCACTCAGTCCCACATCCCAATTACCTAGTCCCACATACCACTCACCCAGTCCAATATCCCACTCACCCAGTTCCACATTCCTCTCACCCAGTCCAATATCCCACTCACCCAGTGCCACATCCCCTCACCCAGTCCAATATCCCACTCACCCAGTCCCTCATCCCACTCACCCAGTCCCACATCCAACTCACCCAGTCCCACATCCCCTCACCCAGTTCAATATCCCACTCAACCAGTGCCACATCCCCTCACCCAATCCAATATCCCACTCATCCAGTGCCACATCCCCTCACCCAATCCAATATCCCACTCACTCAGTCCCACATCCCAATTACCTAGTCCCACATACCACTCACCCAGTCCAATATCCCACTCACCCAGTTCCACATTCCTCTCACCCAGTCCAATATCCCAATCACCCAGTCCCACATCCCACTCACCCAATCCAATATCCCACTCACCCAGTCCCACATTCCACTCATCCAGTCCCGTATCCCACTCACCCAGTCCCTCATCCCAAACACCCAGTCCCGCATCCCACTCACCCATTCCCACATCCCACTCACAGAGTCCAATATCCCACTCACCCAGTTCCACATCCCACTCACCCAGTCCCACATCCAACTCACCCATTCCCACATCCCACTCACCCAGTCCAATATCTCACTCACCCAGTCCCACATTCCACTCATCCAGTCCCGTATCCCACTCACCCAGTCCCTCATCCCAAACACCCAGTCCTGCATCCCACTCACCCATTCCCACATCCCACTCACAGAATCCAATATCCCATTCAAACAGTCCCACATCCCACTCACCCAGTCCAATATCCCACTCACCCAGTCCAATATCCCACACACCCAGTCCCGCATCCCACTCACCCAGTCCCTCATCCCACTCACCCAGTCCCACATGCCACTCACCCAGTCCCACATACCACTCACCCAGTCCCACATCCCACTCACCCAGTCCCACATCCCACTCACCTAGTACCTCATCTCTCTCACCCAGTCCCACATCCCACGAACCCAATCCAATATCCCACTCACCCAGTCCAATATCCCACACACACGGTACCGCCTACTAATCACCCAGTCCCACATCCCTCTAACCTAATCCAATATCCCACTCACTCAGTCCCACATCCCACTCACTCAGTCCCACATCCCACTCACTCAGTCCCACATCCCATTCACCCAGTCCCACATCCCACTAACCAAATCCAATATCCCACTCACCCAGTCCCACATCCCACTCACCCAGTCCAACATCCCACTTATGCAGTCCCTCATCCCATTCACCCAGTCCAATATCCCACTCACCCAGACCCACATACCAATCACCCAGTTCCACATCCCTTTCACCCAGTCCTATATCCCACTCAACCTGTCCCTCATCCCTCTCTCCCAGTCCAATATCCCAGACACCCTGCCCAACATCCCTGTCAACCAGTCCAATATCCCACTCACCCAGTCCAATATCCCACTCACCCAGTCCAATATCCCACTCACCAAGTCCCACATCCCTCTCACCTAATCAAATATCCCACTCACCCAGTCCCTCATCCCACTCACCCAGTCCCACATCCCACTCACCTAGTACCTCATCTCTCTCACCCAGTCCCACATCCCACGAACCCAATCCAATATCCCAGTCACCCAGTCCCACATCCCACTCACCCAGTCCAATATCCCACACACACGGTACCGCATACTAATCACCCAGTCCCACATCCCACTAACCCAATCCAATATCCCAGTCACCCAGTCCCACATTGCACTCATCCAGTCCCACATCCCATTCACCCAGTCCCACATCCCACTCACCCAGTCCCACATCCCATGCACCCAGTCCCACATCCCTCTCTCCCAGTCCAATGTCCCACTCACCCAGTCCCACATCCCACTCACCCAGTCCAAGATCCCACTCACCCAGTCCGACATCCCACTCACCCAGTCCCACATCCCACTCACCCAGTCCAATATCTCACTCACCCAGTCCCTCATCCCACTCACTCAGTCCCACATCCCACTCACTCAGTCCCACATCCCACTCACTCCGTCCCACATCCCACTCACTCCGTCCCACATCCCACTCACCCAGTCCAATATCCCACTCACCCAGTCCGACATCCCACTCACTCAGTCCCACATCCCACTCACCCAGTCCAATATCTCACTCACCCTGTCCCTCATCCCACTCACTCAGTCCCACATCCCACTCGCTCAGTCCCACATCCCACTCACTCAGTCCCACATCCCACTCACCCAGTCCAAGATCCCACTCACCCAGTCCGACATCCCACTCACTCAGTCCCACATCCCACTCACCCAGTCCAATATCTCACTCACCCAGTCCCTCATCCCACTCACTCAGTCCCACATCCCACTCGCTCAGTCCCACATCCCACTCACTCAGTCCCACATCCCACTCACCCAGTCCAAGATCCCACTCACCCAGTCCGACATCCCACTCACTCAGTCCCACCTCCCACTCACCCAGTCCAATATCCCACTCACCCAGTCCCACATCCCACTAACCCAATCCAATATCGCACTCACCCAGTCCCACATCCCACTCACCGAATCCAATATCCCACTCACCCATTCCCACATCCCACTCACTCAGTCCAATATCTCACTCACCCAGTCCCTCATCCCACTCACTCAGTCCCACATCCCACTCACCCAGTCCGACATCCCACTCACTCAGTCCAATATCTCACTCACCCAGTCCCACATCCCACTCACTCAGTCCAATATCTCACTCACCCAGTCCCACATCCCACTCACTCAGTCCCACATCCCACTCACTCAGTCCCACATCCCACTCACCCAGTCCAATCTCCCACTCACCCAGCCCCTCATCCCACTCACTCAGTCCCACATCCCACTCACCCAGTCCAATCTCCCACTCACCCAGTCCCTCATCCCACTCACTCAGTCCCACATCCCACTCACCCAGTCCAATATCCCACTCACCCAGTCCCACATCCCACTAACCCAATCCAATATCCCACTCACCCAGTCCCACATCCCACTCACCGAATCCAATATCCCACTCACCCATTCCCACATCCCACTCACTCAGTCCAATATCTCACTCACCCAGTCCCTCATCCCACTCACCCAGTCCCACATCCCACTCACCCAGTCCCACATCCCACTCACCCAGTCCCACATCCCACTCACCCAGTCCCACATCCCACTCACCCAGTCCCTCATCCCACTCACCCAGTCCCTCATCCCACTCACTCAGTCCCACATCCCACTCACTCAGTCCCACATCCCACTCACTCAGTCCCACATCCCACTCACTCAGTCCCACATCCCACTCACCCAGTCCAAGATCCCACTCACCCAGTCCAAGATCCCACTCACCCAGTCCGACATCCCACTCACCCAGTCCGACATCCCACTCACCCAGTCCGACATCCCACTCATTCAGTCCCACATCCCACTCACCCAGTCCAATATCTCACTCACTCAGTCCCACATCCCACTCACTCAGTCCCACATCCCACTCACTCAGTCCCACATCCCACTCACCCAGTCCAAGATCCCACTCACCCAGTCCGACATCCCACTCACCCAGTCCGACATCCCACTCACCCAGTCCGACATCCCACTCACTCAGTCCCACATCCCACTCACCCAGTCCAATATCTCACTCACCCAGTCCCTCATCCCACTCACTCAGTCCCTCATCCCACTCACTCAGTCCCACATCCCACTCACCCAGTCCAATATCCCACTCACCCAGTCCCACATCCCACTAACCCAATCCAATATCCCACTCACCCAGTCCCACATCCCACTAACCCAATCCAATATCCCACTCACCCATTCCCACATCCCACTCACTCAGTCCAACATCCCACTTATGCAGTCCCACATTCCACTCTCCCAGTCCAATATCCCACTCACCCAGACCCACATTCCATTCACCCAGTCCCACATCCCACTCATCCAGTCCAATATCCCACTCACCCAGTCCCTCATCCCACTCACCCAGTCCCACATCCAACTCACCCAGTCCCACATCCCACTCACCCAGTTCAATATCCCACTCAACCAGTGCCACATCCCCTCACCCAATCCAATATCCCACTCATCCAGTGCCACATCCCCTCACCCAATCCAATATCCCACTCACTCAGTCCCACATCCCAATTACCTAGTCCCACATACCACTCACCCAGTCCAATATCCCACTCACCCAGTTCCACATTCCTCTCACCCAGTCCAATATCCCACTCACCCAGTCCCACATTCCACTCATTCAGTCCCGTATCCCACTCACCCAGTCCCTCATCCCAAACACCCAGTCCCGCATCCCACTCACCCATTCCCACATCCCACTCACAGAGTCCAATATCCCACTCACACAGTTCCACATCCCACTCACCCAGTCCAATATCCCACTCACCCAGTCCAATATCCCACACACCCAGTCCCGCATCCCACTCACCCATTCCCACATCCCACTCACCCAGTCCAATATCTCACTCACCCAGTCCCACATTCCACTCATCCAGTCCCGTATCCCACTCACCCAGTCCCTCATCCCAAACACCCAGTCCTGCATCCCACTCACCCATTCCCACATCCCACTCACAGAATCCAATATCCCATTCAAACAGTCCCACATCCCACTCACCCAGTCCAATATCCCACTCACCCAGTCCAATATCCCACACACCCAGTCCCGCATCCCACTCACCCAGTCCCTCATCCCACTCACCCAGTCCCACATCCCACTCACCCAGTCCCACATACCACTCACCCAGTCCCACATCCCACTCACCCAGTCCCACATCCCACTCACCTAGTACCTCATCTCTCTCACCCAGTCCCACATCCCACGAACCCAATCCAATATCCCACTCACCCAGTCCAATATCCCACACACACGGTACCGCCTACTAATCACCCAGTCCCACATCCCACTAACCTAATCCAATATCCCACTCACTCAGTCCCACATCCCACTCACTCAGTCCCACATCCCACTCACTCAGTCCCACATCCCACTCACCCAGTCCCACATCCCACTAACCCAATCCAATATCCCACTCACCCAGTCCCACATCCCACTCACCCAGTCCAACATCCCACTTATGCAGTCCCTCATCCCATTCACCCAGTCCAATATCCCACTCACCCAGACCCACATTCCAATCACCCAGTTCCACATCCCTTTCACCCAGTCCGATATCCCACTCAACCTGTCCCTCATCCCTCTCTCCCAGTCCAATATCCCAGACACCCTGCCCAACATCCCTCTCAACCAGTCCAATATCCCACTCACCCAGTCCAATATCCCACTCACCAGTCCAATATCCCACTCACCCAGTCCCACATCCCTCTCACCTAATCAAATATCCCACTCACCCAGTCCCTCATCCCACTCACCCAGTCCCACATCCCACTCACCTAGTACCTCATCTCTCTCACCCAGTCCCACATCCCACGAACCCAATCCAATATCCCAGTCACCCAGTCCCACATCCCACTCACCCAGTCCAATATCCCACACACACGGTACTGCATACTAATCACCCAGTCCCACACCCCACTAACCCAATCCAATATCCCACTCACCCAGTCCCACATTGCACTCATCCAGTCCCACATCCCATTCACCCAGTCCCACATCCCACTCACCCAGTCCCACATCCCATGCACCCAGTCCCACGTCCCTCTCTCCCAGTCCAATGTCCCACTCACCCAGTCCCACATCCCACTCACCCAGTCCAAGATCCCACTCACCCAGTCCGACATCCCACTCACCCAGTCCCACATCCCACTCACCCAGTCCAATATCTCACTCACCCAGTCCCTCATCCCACTCACTCAGTCCCACATCCCACTCACTCAGTCCCACATCCCACTCACTCAGTCCCACATCCCACTCACTCCGTCCCACATCCCACTCACTCCGTCCCACATCCCACTCACCCAGTCCAATATCCCACTCACCCAGTCCGACATCCCACTCACTCAGTCCCACATCCCACTCACCCAGTCCAATATCTCACTCACCCAGTCCCTCATCCCACTCACTCAGTCCCTCATCCCACTCACTCAGTCCCACATCCCACTCGCTCAGTCCCACATCCCACTCACTCAGTCCCACATCCCACTCACCCAGTCCAAGATCCCACTCACCCAGTCCGACATCCCACTCACTCAGTCCCACATCCCACTCACCCAGTCCAATATCTCACTCACCCAGTCCCTCATCCCACTCACTCAGTCCCACATCCCACTCACCCAGTCCAATATCCCACTCACCCAGTCCCACATCCCACTAACCCAATCCAATATCGCACTCACCCAGTCCCACATCCCACTCACCGAATCCAATATCCCACTCACCCATTCCCACATCCCACTCACTCAGTCCAATATCTCACTCACCCAGTCCCTCATCCCACTCACTCAGTCCCACATCCCACTCACTCAGTCCCACATCCCACTCACCCAGTCCAATCTCCCACTCACCCAGTCCCTCATCCCACTCACTCAGTCCCACATCCCACTCACCCAGTCCAATATCCCACTCACCCAGTCCCACATCCCACTAACCCAATCCAATATCCCACTCACCCAGTCCCACATCCCACTCACCGAATCCAATATCCCACTCACCCATTCCCACATCCCACTCACTCAGTCCAATATCTCACTCACCCAGTCCCTCATCCCACTCACCCAGTCCCACATCCCACTCACCCAGTCCCACATCCCACTCACCCAGTCCCACATCCCACTCACCCAGTCCAATATCTCACTCACCCAGTCCCTCATCCCACTCACTAAGTCCCACATCCCACTCACTCAGTCCCACATCCCACTCACTCAGTCCCACATCCCACTCACCCAGTCCAAGATCCCACTCACCCAGTCCAAGATCCCACTCACCCAGTCCGACATCCCACTCACCCAGTCCGACATCCCACTCACCCAGTCCGACATCCCACTCACCCAGTCCGACATCCCACTCACTCAGTCCCACATCCCACTCACCCAGTCCAATATCTCACTCACTCAGTCCCACATCCCACTCACTCAGTCCCACATCCCACTCACTCAGTCCCACATCCCACTCACCCAGTCCAAGATCCCACTCACCCAGTCCGACATCCCACTCACCCAGTCCGACATCCCACTCACTCAGTCCCACATCCCACTCACCCAGTCCAATATCTCACTCACCCAGTCCCTCATCCCACTCACTCAGTCCCTCATCCCACTCACTCAGTCCCACATCCCACTCACCCAGTCCAATATCCCACTCACCCAGTCCCACATCCCACTAACCCAATCCAATATCCCACTCACCCAGTCCCACATCCCACTCACCAAATCCAATATCCCACTCACCCATTCCCACATCCCACTCACTCAGTCCAACATCCCACTTATGCAGTCCCACATTCCACTCTCCCAGTCCAATATCCCACTCACCCAGACCCACATTCCATTCACCCAGTCCCACATCCCACTCATCCAGTCCAATATCCCACTCACCCAGTCCCTCATCCCACTCACCCAGTCCCACATCCAACTCACCCAGTCCCACATCCCCTCACCCAGTTCAATATCCCACTCAACCAGTGCCACATCCCCTCACCCAATCCAATATCCCACTCATCCAGTGCCACATCCCCTCACCCAATCCAATATCCCACTCACTCAGTCCCACATCCCAATTACCTAGTCTCACATACCACTCACCCAGTCCAATATCCCACTCACCCAGTCAGACATCCCACTCACCCAGTCCGACATCCCACTCACTCAGTCCCACATCCCACTCACCCAGTCCAATATCTCACTCACCCAGTCCCTCATCCCACTCACTCAGTCCCTCATCCCACTCACTCAGTCCCACATCCCACTCACCCAGTCCAATATCCCACTCACCCAGTCCCACATCCCACTAACCCAATCCAATATCCCACTCACCCAGTCCCACATCCCACTCACCAAATCCAATATCCCACTCACCCATTCCCACATCCCACTCACTCAGTCCAACATCCCACTTATGCAGTCCCACATTCCACTCTCCCAGTCCAATATCCCACTCACCCAGACCCACATTCCATTCACCCAGTCCCACATCCCACTCATCCAGTCCCACATCCCATGCACCCAGTTCCACATCCCTCTCACCCAGTCCGATATCCCACTCAACCTGTCCCTCATCCCTTTCTTCCAGTCCAATATCCCAGACACCCTGTCAAACATCCCTCTCAACCTGTCCAATATCCCACTCACCCAGTCCCTCATCCCACTCACCCAGTGCCACATCCCGCTCACCCAGTCCAATATCCCACTCACCCAGTGCCACATCCCCTCACCCAGTCCAATATCCCACTCACCCAGTCCCTCATCCCACTCACCCAGTCCCACATCCAACTCACCCAGTCCCACATTCCCTCACCCAGTTCAATATCCCACTCAACCAGTGCCACATCCCCTCACCCAATCCAATATCCCACTCATCCAGTGCCACATCCCCTCACCCAATCCAATATCCCACTAACTCAGTCCCACATCCCAATTACCTAGTCCCACATACCACTCACCCAGTCCAATATCCCACTCACCCAGTCCCACATTCCTCTCACCCAGTCCAATATCCCAATCACCCAGTCCCACATCCCACTCACCCAATCCAATATCCCACTCACCCAGTCCCACATTCCACTCATCCAGTCCCGTATCCCACTCACCCAGTCCCTCATCCCAAACACCCAGTCCCGCATCCCACTCACCCATTCCCACATCCCACTCACCCATTCCCACATCCCACTCACACAGTTCCACATCCCACTCACCCAGTCCAATATCCCACTCACCCAGTCCAATATCCCACACACCCAGTCCCGCATCCCACTCACCCATTCCCACATCCCACTCACCCAGTCCAATATCTCACTCACCCAGTCCCACATTCCACTCATCCAGTCCCGTATCCCACTCACCCAGTCCCTCATCCCAAACACCCAGTCCTGCATCCCACTCACCCATTCCCACATCCCACTCACAGAATCCAATATCCCATTCAAACAGTCCCACATCCCACTGACCCAGTCCAATATCCCACTCACCCAGTCCCACATTGCACTCATCCAGTTCCACATCCCATTCACCCAGTCCAATATCCCACTCACCCAGTCCCACATCCCTCTCACCCAGTCCAATATCCCACTCACCCAGTCCCACATCCCACTCACCCATTCCCACATCCCACGCACCCAGTCCCACATCCCTCTCACCCAGTCCGATATCCCACTCACCCAGTCCCTCATCCCTCTCTCCCAGTCCAATATCCCATACACCCAGTCTCGCATCCCAATCACCCAGTCGCACATTCCTCTCACCTAGTCCCACATCCCACTCACCCAGTCCAATATCCCATACACCCAGTCCTGCATCCCACTCACCTCGTCCCACATCCCTCTCACCCAGTCCAATATCCCACTCACCCAGTCCCACATCCCACTCACCCAGTCCAATATCCCACTCACACAGTCCAATATCCCACTCACACAGTCCCACATCCCTCTCACCCAATGCAATATCCCACTCACACAGTCCCACATCCCACTCACCCAGTCCCACATCCCACCCACTCAGTCCAAAATCACACTCACCCATTCCAATATTGCACACACCCAGTCCAATATCCCACACACCCAGTCCCGCAACCCACTCACCCATTCCCACATCCCACTCACCCAGTCCAATATCACACTCACCCAGTCCAATATCCCACTCACCCAGTCCAATATCCCACACACCCAGTTCCGCATCCCACTCACCCATTCCGACATCGCACTCACCCAGTGCAAAATCCCACTCACCCAGTCCCACATCCCACTCACCCAGTCCCACATCCCACTCACCCAGTCCCACATCCCACTCACCCAGTCCCACATCCCATTCACCCAAACCCACATCCCTCTCACCCAGTCCAATATCCCAACCAGACATTCCCACCTCCCACTCACCCAGTCCCACATTCCACTCATCAGTTCAATATCCCACTCTCCCAGTCCCACATTCCACTCTCCCAGTCCAATATCCCACTCACCCAGTCCCACATCCCACTCACCCAGTTCAATATCCCACTCATCCAGTGCCACATCCCCTCACCGAATCCAATATCCCACTCACTCAGTCCCACATCCCAATTACCTAGTCCCACATCCCTCTCACCCAGTCCAATATCCCACTCACCCAGTCCAATATCCCATTCACCCAGTCCCACATTCCTCTCACTCAGTCCAATATCCCAATCACCCAGTCCCACATCCCACTCACCCAATCCAATATCCCACTCACCCAGTCCCACATTCCACTCATCCAGTCCCGTATCCCACTCACCCAGTCCCTCATCCCAAACACCCAGTCCCGCATCCCACTCACCCATTCCCACATCCCACTCACAGAGTCCAATATCCCACTCACACAGTTCCACATCCCACTCACCCAGTCCAATATCCCACTCACCCAGTCCAATATCCCACTCACCCAGTCCCGCATCCCACTCACCCAGTCCCGCATCCCACTCACCCAGTCCAAGATCCCACTCACCCAGTCCGACATCCCACTCACCCAGTCCGACATCCCACTCACTCAGTCCCACATCCCACTCACCCAGTCCAATATCTCACTCACCCAGTCCCTCATCCCACTCACTCAGTCCCTCATCCCACTCACTCAGTCCCACATCCCACTCACCCAGTCCAATATCCCACTCACCCAGTCCCACATCCCACTAACCCAATCCAATATCCCACTCACCCAGTCCCACATCCCACTCACCAAATCCAATATCCCACTCACCCATTCCCACATCCCACTCACTCAGTCCAACATCCCACTTATGCAGTCCCACATTCCACTCTCCCAGTCCAATATCCCACTCACCCAGACCCACATTCCATTCACCCAGTCCCACATCCCACTCATCCAGTCCAATATCCCACTCACCCAGTCCCTCATCCCACTCACCCAGTCCCACATCCAACTCACCCAGTCCCACATCCCCTCACCCAGTTCAATATCCCACTCAACCAGTGCCACATCCCCTCACCCAATCCAATATCCCACTCATCCAGTGCCACATCCCCTCACCCAATCCAATATCCCACTCACTCAGTCCCACATCCCAATTACCTAGTCTCACATACCACTCACCCAGTCCAATATCCCACTCACCCAGTCAGACATCCCACTCACCCAGTCCGACATCCCACTCACTCAGTCCCACATCCCACTCACCCAGTCCAATATCTCACTCACCCAGTCCCTCATCCCACTCACTCAGTCCCTCATCCCACTCACTCAGTCCCACATCCCACTCACCCAGTCCAATATCCCACTCACCCAGTTCCACATCCCACTAACCCAATCCAATATCCCACTCACCCAGTCCCACATCCCACTCACCAAATCCAATATCCCACTCACCCATTCCCACATCCCACTCACTCAGTCCAACATCCCACTTATGCAGTCCCACATTCCACTCTCCCAGTCCAATATCCCACTCACCCAGACCCACATTCCATTCACCCAGTCCCACATCCCACTCATCCAGTCCCACATCCCATGCACCCAGTTCCACATCCCTCTCACCCAGTCCGATATCCCACTCAACCTGTCCCTCATCCCTTTCTTCCAGTCCAATATCCCAGACACCCTGTCAAACATCCCACTCACCCAGTCCAATATCCCACTCACCCAGTCCCTCATCCCACTCACCCAGTGCCACATCCCGCTCACCCAGTCCAATATCCCACTCACCCAGTGCCACATCCCCTCACCCAGTCCAATATCCCACTCACCCAGTCCCTCATCCCACTCACCCAGTCCCACATCCAACTCACCCAGTCCCACATTCCCTCACCCAGTTCAATATCCCACTCAACCAGTGCCACATCCCCTCACCCAATCCAATATCCCACTCATCCAGTGCCACATCCCCTCACCCAATCCAATATCCCACTAACTCAGTCCCACATCCCAATTACCTAGTCCCACATACCACTCACCCAGTCCAATATCCCACTCACCCAGTCCCACATTCCTCTCACCCAGTCCAATATCCCAATCACCCAGTCCCACATCCCACTCACCCAATCCAATATCCCACTCACCCAGTCCCACATTCCACTCATCCAGTCCCGTATCCCACTCACCCAGTCCCTCATCCCAAACACCCAGTCCCGCATCCCACTCACCCATTCCCACATCCCACTCACCCATTCCCACATCCCACTCACACAGTTCCACATCCCACTCACCCAGTCCAATATCCCACTCACCCAGTCCAATATCCCACACACCCAGTCCCGCATCCCACTCACCCATTCCCACATCCCACTCACCCAGTCCAATATCTCACTCACCCAGTCCCACATTCCACTCATCCAGTCCCGTATCCCACTCACCCAGTCCCTCATCCCAAACACCCAGTTCTGCATCCCACTCACCCATTCCCACATCCCACTCACAGAATCCAATATCCCATTCAAACAGTCCCACATCCCACTGACCCAGTCCAATATCCCACTCACCCAGTCCCACATTGCACTCATCCAGTTCCACATCCCATTCACCCAGTCCAATATCCCACTCACCCAGTCCCACATCCCTCTCACCCAGTCCAATATCCCACTCACCCAGTCCCACATCCCACTCACCCATTCCCACATCCCACGCACCCAGTCCCACATCCCTCTCACCCAGTCCGATATCCCACTCACCCAGTCCCTCATCCCTCTCTCCCAGTCCAATATCCCATACACCCAGTCTCGCATCCCAATCACCCAGTCGCACATTCCTCTCACCTAGTCCCACATCC
The DNA here is from genome assembly GCF_036365525.1 of Heterodontus francisci. NCBI lineage: Eukaryota > Metazoa > Chordata > Chondrichthyes > Heterodontiformes > Heterodontidae > Heterodontus > Heterodontus francisci. The sequence continues at coordinate 30,971,109 of NC_090409.1, read as the reverse complement.
CACTCACCCAGTCCAATATCCCATACACCCAGTCCTGCATCCCACTCACCTCGTCCCACATCCCTCTCACCCAGTCCAATATCCCACTCACCCAGTCCCACATCCCACTCACCCAGTCCAATATCCCACTCACACAGTCCCACATCCCTCTCACCCAATGCAATATCCCACTCACACAGTCCCACATCCCACTCACCCAGTCCCACATCCCACCCACTCAGTCCAAAATCACACTCACCCATTCCAATATTGCACACACCCAGTCCAATATCCCACACACTCAGTCCCGCAACCCACTCACCCATTCCCACATCCCACTCACCCAGTCCAATATCACACTCACCCAGTCCAATATCCCACTCACCCAGTCCAATATCCCACACATCCAGTTCCGCATCCCACTCACCCATTCCGACATCGCACTCACCCAGTGCAAAATCCCACTCACCCAGTCCCACATCCCACTCACCCAGTCCCACATCCCACTCACCCAGTCCCACATCCCACTCACCCAGTCCCACATCCCATTCACCCAAACCCACATCCCTCTCACCCAGTCCAATATCCCAACCAGACATTCCCACCTCCCACTCACCCAGTCCCACATTCCACTCATCAGTTCAATATCCCACTCTCCCAGTCCCACATTCCACTCTCCCAGTCCAATATCCCACTCACCCAGTCCCACATCCCACTCACCCAGTTCAATATCCCACTCATCCAGTGCCACATCCCCTCACCCAATCCAATATCCCACTCACTCAGTCCCACATCCCAATTACCTAGTCCCACATCCCTCTCACCCAGTCCAATATCCCACTCACCCAGTCCAATATCCCATTCACCCAGTCCCACATTCCTCTCACTCAGTCCAATATCCCAATCACCCAGTCCCACATCCCACTCACCCAATCCAATATCCCACTCACCCAGTCCCACATTCCACTCATCCAGTCCCGTATCCCACTCACCCAGTCCCTCATCCCAAACACCCAGTCCCGCATCCCACTCACCCATTCCCACATCCCACTCACAGAGTCCAATATCCCACTCACACAGTTCCACATCCCACTCACCCAGTCCAATATCCCACTCACCCAGTCCAATATCCCACTCACCCAGTCCCGCATCCCACTCACCCAGTCCCGCATCCCACTCACCCAGTCCCGCATCCCACTCACCCATTCCCTCATCCCAAACACCCAGTCCCGCATCCCACTCACCCATTCCCACATCCCACTCACCCATTCCCACATCCCACTCACCCAATCCAATATCCCACTCACCCAGTCCCACATTGCACTCATCCAGTTCCACATCCCATTCACCCAGTCCAATATCCCACTCACCCAGTCCCACATCCCTCTCACACAGTCCAATATCCCACTCACCCAGTCCCACATTGCACTCATCCAGTTCCACATCCCATTCACCCAGTCCAATATCCCACAACCCAGTCCCACATCCCACTCAGCCAGTCCCACATCCCACGCACCCAGTCCCACATCCCTCTCACCCAGTCCGATATCGCACTCACCCAGTCCCTCATCCATCTCTCCCAGTCCAATATCCCATACACCCAGTCTCGCATCCCACTCACCCAGTCGCACATCCCTCTCACCCAGTCCCACATCCCACTCACCCAGTCCAATATCCCATACACCCAGTCCTGCATCCCACTCACCTAGTCCCACATCCCTCTCACCCAGTCCAATATCCCACTCACCCAGTCCCACATCCCACTCACCCAGTCCAATATCCCACTCACCCAGTCCAATATCCCACTCACCCAGTCCAATATCCCACTCACCCAGTCCAATATCCCACTCACCCAGTCCAATATCCCACTCACACAGTCCCACATCCCTCTCACCCAATGCACTATCCCACTCACCGAGTGCCACATCCCACTCACCCAGTCCCACATCCCATCCACCCAGTCCAAAATCACACTCACCCATTCCAATATTGCACACACCCAGTCCAATATCCCACACACCCAGTCCCGCAACCCACTCACCCATTCCCACATCCCACTCACCCAGTCCAATATCCCACTCACCCAGTCCAATATCCCACTCACCCAGTCCAATATCCCACTCACCCAGTCCAATATCCCACACACCCAGTTCCGCATCCCACTCACCCAGTCCCACATCCCACTCACCCAGTCCAATATCCCACTCACCCAGTCCAATATCCCACTCACCCAGTCCAATATCCCACACACCCAGTTCCGCATCCCACTCACCCATTCCCACATCGCACTCACCCAGTGCAAAATCCCACTCACCCCGTCCCACATCCCACTCACCCAGTCCCACATCCCACTCACCCAGTCCCACATCCCATTCACCCAAACCCACATCCCTCTCACCCAGTCCAATATCCCAACCAGACATTCCCACCTCCCACTCACCCAGTCCCACATTCCACTCATCAGTTCAATATCCCACTCTCCCAGTCCCACATTCCACTCTCCCAGTCCAATATCCCACTCACCCAGACCCACATTCCATTCACCCAGTCCCACATCCCAATCACCCAATCCAATATCCCACTCATCCAGTGCCACATCCCCTCACCCAATCCAATATCCCACTCACTCAGTCCCACATCCCAATTACCTAGTCCCACATCCCACTCACCCAGTCCAATATCCCACTCACCCAGTCCAATATCCCACTCACCCAGTCCCACATCCCTCTCACCCAGTCCAATATCCCACTCACCCAGTCCAATATCCCACTCACCCAGTCCCATATCCCAATTACCTCGTCCCACATCCCACTCAAACAGTCCAATATCCCACTCACCCAGTCCCACTTTCCTCTCACCCAGTCCAATATCCCAATCACCCAGTCCCACATCCCACTCACCCAATCCAATATCCCACTCACCCAGTCCCACATTCCACTCATCCAGTCCCGTATCCCACTCACCCAGTCCCTCATCCCAAACACCTAGTCCCGCATCCCACTCACCCATTCCCACATCCCACTCACCCAGTCCAATATCCCACTCACCCAGTCCAATATCCCACACACCCAGTCCCGCATCCCACTCACCCATTCCCTCATCCCAAACACCCAGTCCCGCATCCCAAACACCCAGTCCCACATCCCACTCACCCAGTCCAATATCTCACTCACCCAGTCCCACATTCCACTCATCCAGTCCCGTATCCCACTCACCCAGTCCCTCATCCCAAACACCCAGACCTGCATCCCACTCACCCATTCCCACATCCCACTCACAGAATCCAATATCCCATTCACACAGTCCCACATCCCACTCACCCAGTCCAATATCCCACTCACCCAGTCCAATATCCCACACAACCAGTCCCGCATCCCACTCTCCCAGTCCCTCATCCCACTCACCCAGTCCCTCATCCCACTAACCCAGTCCCACATCCCACTCACCTAGTACCTCATCTCTCTCACCCAGTCCCACATCCCACGAACCCAATCCAATATCCCACTCACCCAGTCCCACATTGCACTCATCCAGTTCCAGATCCCATTCACCCAGTCCAATATCCCACTCACCCAGTCCCACATTGCACTCATCCAGTTCCAGATCCCATTCACCCAGTCCAATATCCCACTCACCCAGTCTCGCATCCCACTCACCCAGTCGCACATCCCTCTCACCCAGTCCGATATCCCACTCCCACTCACCCAGTCCAATATCCCATACACCCAGTCCTGCATCCCAATCACCTAGTCCCACATCCCTCTCACCCAGTCCAATATCCCACTCACACAGTCCCACATCCCTCTCACCCAATGCAATATCCCACTCACCGAGTGCCACATCCCACTCACCCAGTCCCACATCTTACCCACCCAGTCCAAAATCACACTCACCCATTCCAATATTGCACACTCCCAGTCCAATATCCCACACACCCAGTCCCGCATCCCACTCACCCATTCCCACATCCCACTCACCCTGTCCAATATCACACTCACCCAGTCCAAAATCCCACTCACCCAGTCCAAAATCCACTCACCCAGTCCAAAATCCCACTCACCCAGTCCAATATCCCACTCACCCAGTCCAATATCCCACACACCCAGTCCCGCATCCCACTCACCCATTCCCACATCGCACTCACCCAGTGCAAAATCCCACTTACCCAGTGCCACATCCCTCTCACCCCGTCCAATATCCCAACCAGACATTCCCACCTCCCACTCACCCAGTCCCACATTCCAATCTTCCAGTTCAAAATCCCACTCTCCCAGTCCCACATTCCACTCTCCCAGTCCAATATCCCACTCACCCAGACCCACATTCCATTCACCCAGTCCCACATCCCACTCATCCAGTCCCACATCCCACGCACCCAGTTCCACATACCTCTCACCCAGTCCGATATCCCACTCAACCTGTCCCTTATCCCTCTCTCCCAGTCCAATATCCCCGACACCCTGTCAAACATCCCTCTCAACCTGTCCAATATCCCACTCACCCAGTCCCTCATCCAACTCACCCAGTCCAATATCCCACTCACCCAGTCCCTCATCCCACTCACCCAGTGCCACATCCTGCTCACCCAGTCCAATATCCCACTCACCCAGTGCCACATCCCCTCACCCAGTCCAATATCCCACTCACCCAGTCCCACATCCCACTCACCCAGTCCCACATCCCCTCACCAAGGCCAATATCCCACTCACCCAGTGCCACATCCCCTCACCCAATCCAATATCCCACTCACCCAGTGCCACATCCCCTCACCCAATCCAATATCCCACTCAATCAGTCCCACATCCCAATTACCTAGTCCCACATCCCACTCACCCAGTCCAATATCCCACTCACCCAGTCCAATATCCCACTCATCCAGTCCCACATCCCTCTCACCCAGTCCAATATCCCACTCACCCAGTCCCACTTCCCAATTACCTAGTCCCACATCCCACTCACACAGTCCAATATCCCACTGACCCAGTCCCACATTCCTCTTACCCAGTCCAATATCCCAATCACCCAGTCCCACATCCCAATTACCCAGTCCCACATCCCACTCACCCAGTCCAACATCCCACTCACCCAGTCCAATATCCCACTCACGCAGTCCCACATCCCTCTCACCCAATCCAATATCCCACTCACCCAGTCCCACATTCCACTCATCCAGTCCCGTATCCCACTCACCCAGTCCCTCATCCCAAACACCCATTCCCACATCCCACCCACCCAGTCCAATATCCCACTCACCCAGTCCCACATTCCACTCATCCAGTCCCGTATCCCACTCACCCAGTCCCTCATCCCAAACACCCAGTCCTGCATCCCACTCACCCATTCCCACATCCCACTCACAGAGTCTAATATCCCACTCACACAGTCCCACATCCCACTCACCCAGTCCAATATCCCACACACCCAGCCCCGCATCCCACTCACCCAGTCCCTCATCGCACTCACCCAGTCCCACATCCCACTCACCCAGTCCCACATCCCACTCACCCAGTCCCACATCCCACTCACCTGGTACCTCCTCTCTCTCACCCAGTCCCACATCCCACGAACCCAATCCAATATCCCACTCACCCAGTCCGATATCCCACTCACCCAGTCCCTCATCCCTCTCTCCCAGTCCAATATCCCATACACCCAGCCTCGCATCCCTCTCACCCAGTCCAATGTCCCACTCACCCAGTCCCACATCCCACTCACCCAGTCCCACATCCCAATCACCCAGTCCCACATCCCAATCACCCAGTCCCACATTCCACTCACCCAGTCCCACATCCCACTCACCCAGTCCAATATCCCATACACCCAGTCCCGCATCTCACTCACCTTGTCCCACATCCCTCTCACCCAGTCCAATATCCCACTCACCCAGTCCCACATCCCACTCACCCAGTCCCACATCCCACTCACCCAGTCCCACATCCCACTCACCCAGTCCCACATCCCAATCACCCAGTCCCACATTCCACTCACCCAGTCCCTCATCCCAAACACCCAGTCCCGCATCCCACTCACCCATTCCCACATCCCACTCACAGAGTCCAATATCCCACTCACACGGTCCCACATCCCACTCACACAGTCCAATATCTCACTCGCCCAGTCCAATATCCCACTCACCCAGTCCCTCATCCCACTCAACCAGTCCCACTTCCCACTCACCCAGTCCCACATCCCACTCACCCAGTCCCACATCCCACTCACCCAGTCCCACAGCCCACTCACCCAATACCACATCCCATTAACCAAATCCAATATCACACTCACCCAGTCCCACATCCCACTCACCCAGTCCCACATCTCTCTCACCCAGTCCCACATCTCTCTCACCCAATCCCACATCTCTCTCACCCAGTCCCACATCTCTCTCACCCAGTCCCACATCCCACTCACCCAGTCCAATATCCCACACATACGGTCCCGCATACTCATCACCCAGTCCCACATCCCACTAACCCAATCCAATATCCCACTCACCCAGTCCCACATCCCGCTCACCCAGTCCAATATCCCACTCACTCAGTTCCACATCACACTAACCCAATCCAATATCCCACTCACCCGGTCCCACATCCCTCTCACCCAGTCCAATATCCCACTCACCCAGTCCCACATTCCTCTCACCCAGTCCAATATCCCACTCACCCAGTCCCACATCCCTCTCATGCAGTCCAATATCCCACTCACTCAGTCCCACATCCCAAACACCCAGTCCCACATCCCAATCACCCATGCCAATATCCCACTCACCCATCCCACATCCCACTCACCCATCCCACATCCCACTCACCCATCCCACATCCCACTCACCCATCCCACATCCCAAACACCCAGTCCCACATCCCAATCACCCAGTCCCACATCCCAAACACCCAGTCCCACATCCCAATCACCCATGCCAACATCCCACTCACCCATCCCACATCCCACTCACCCATTCCACATCCCACTCACCCATCCCACATCCCACTCACCCATCCCACATCCCAAACACCCAGTCCCACATCCCAATCACCCATGCCAATATCCCACTCACCCATCCCACATCCCACTCACCATCCCACATCCCAAACACCCAGTCCCACATCCCAAACACCCAGTCCCACATCCCAAACACCCAGTCCCACATCCCAATCACCCAGTCCCGCATCCCAATCACCCAGTCCCACATCCCAATCACCCATGCCAATATCCCACTCACCCAGTCCCGCATCCCACTCACCCAGTCAAATATGCCACTCACCCAGTCAAATATCCCACTCTCCCAGTCAAATATCCCACTCTCCCAGTCAAATATCCCACTCACCCAGTCCAATATCCCACTCACCCAGTCCAATATCCCACTCACCCAGTCCCACATCCCACTCACCCATTCCCACATCCCTCTCACCCAGTCCGATATCCCACTCAACCTGTCCCTCATCCCTCTCTCCCAGTCCAATATCCCAGACACCCTGTCCAACATCCCTCTCAACCTGTCCAAAATCCCACTCACCCAGTTCCTCATCCCACTCACCCAGTGCCACATCCCACTCACCCAGTCCAATATCCCACTCACCCGGTGCCACATCCCCTCACCCAGTCCAATATCCCACTCACCCAGTCCCTCATCCCACTCACCCATCCCACATCCCACTCACCCAGTCCCACATCCCCTCACCCAGTCCAATATCCCACTCACCCATCCCACATCCCACTCACCCAGTCCCACATCCCCTCACCCAGTCCAATATCCCACTCACCCAGACCCACATTCCAATCACCCAGTTCCACATCCCTCTCACCCAGTCCGATATCCCACTCAACCTGTCCCTCATCCCTCTCTCTCAGTCCAATATCCCAGACACACTGTCCAACATCCCTCTCAACCAGTCCAATATCCCACTCACCCAGTCCCACATCCCTCTCACCTAATCAAATATCCCACTCACCCAGTGCCACATCCCACTCACCCAGTCCCACATCCCACCCACCCTGTCCAAAATCATACTCACCCAGTCCAATATGCCACTCACCCAGTGCCACATCCCACTCACCCAGTCCCACATCCCACCCACCCTGTCCAAAATCATACTCACCCAGTCCAATATGCCACTCACCCAGTCCCACATCCCCTCACCCAGTCCAATATCCCACTCACCCATCCCACATCCCACTCACCCAGTCCCACATCCCCTCACCCAGTCCAATATCCCACTCACCCAGACCCACATTCCAATCACCCAGTTCCACATCCCTCTCACCCAGTCCGATATCCCACTCAACCTGTCCCTCATCCCTCTCTCTCAGTCCAATATCCCAGACACACTGTCCAACATCCCTCTCAACCAGTCCAATATCCCACTCACCCAGTCCCACATCCCTCTCACCTAATCAAATATCCCACTCACCCAGTGCCACATCCCACTCACCCAGTCCCACATCCCACCCACCCTGTCCAAACTCATACTCACCCAGTCCAATATGCCACTCACCCAGTGCCACATCCCACTCACCCAGTCCAATATTGCACACACCCAGTCCAATTTCCCACACACCCAGTCCCGCATCCCACCCACCCAGTCCAATATCCCACTCACCCAGTCCAATATGCCACTCACCCAGTGCCACATCCCACTCACCCAGTCCCACATCCCAGTCACCCAGTCCCACATCCCTCTCACCCCGTCCAATATCCCAACCAGACATTCCCACCTCCCACTCACCCAGTCCCACATTCCACTCTTCCAGTTCGAAATCCCACTCTCCCAGTCCCACATTCAACTCACCCAGTCCAATATCCCACTCACCCAGACCCACATTCCATTCACCCAGTCCCACATCCCACTCATCCAGTCCCACATCCCATGCACCCAGTTCCACATCCCTCTCACCCAGTCCGATATCCCACTCAACCTGTCCCTCATCCCTTTCTCCCAGTCCAATATCCCAGACACCCTGTCAAACATCCCTCTCAACCTGTCCAATATCCCACTCACCCAGTCCCTCATCCCACTCACCCAGTGCCACATCCCGCTCACCCAGTCCAATATCCCACTCACCCAGTGCCACATCCCCTCACCCAGTCCAATATCCCACTCACCCAGTCCCTCATCCCACTCACCCAGTCCCACATCCAACTCACCCAGTCCCACATCCCCTCACCCAGTTCAATATCCCACTCACCCAGTCCCACATCCAACTCACCCAGACCCACATCCCCTCACCCAATCCAATATCCCACTCATCCAGTGCCACATCCCCTCTCCCAATCCAATATCCCACTCACTCAGTCCCACATCCCAATTACCTAGTCCCACATCCCACTCACCCAGTCCAATATCCCACTCACCCAGTCCCACATCCCTCTCACCCAGTCCAATATCCCACTCACCCAGTCCCACATCCCAATTACCTAGTCCCACATCCCACTCAAACAGTCCAATATCACACTAACCCAGTCCCACATTCCTCTCACCCAGTCCAATATCCCAATCACCCAGTCCCACATCCCAAACACCCAGTCCCGCATCCCACTCACCCATTCCCACATCCCACTCACAGAGTCCAATATCCCACTCACTCAGTTCCACATCCCACTCACCCAGTCCAATATCCCACTCACCCAGTCCAATATCCCACACACCCAGTCCCGCATCCCACTCACCCATTCCCACATCCCACTCACCCATTCCAATACCTCACTCACCCAGTCCCACATTCCACTCATCCAGTCCCGTATCCCACTCACCCAGTCCCTCATCCCAAACACCCAGTCCTGCATCCCACTCACCCAGTCCCACATCCCACTCACAGAATCCAATATCCCACTCACCCAGTCCAATATCCCACACACCCAGTCCCGCATCCCACTCACCCAGTCCCTCATCCCACTCACCCAGTCCCACATCCCACGAACCCAATCCAATATCCCACTCACTCAGTCCCACATCCCACTCACCCAGTCCAATGTCCCACACACACGGTATCGCCTACTAATCACCCAGTCCCACATCCCACTCACCCAGTCCAATATCCCACTCACCCAGTCCCACATCCCTCTCACCCAGTCCAATATCCCACTCACCCAGTCCCACATCCCACTCACCCAGTCCCACATCCCACGCACCCATTCCCGCATCCCTCTCACCCAGTCCGATATCCCACTCACCCAGTCCCTCATCCCTCTCTCCCAGTCCAATATCCCATACACCCAGCCTCGCATCCCACTCACCCAGTCCCACATCCCTCTCACCCAGTCCGATATCCCACTCACCCAGTCCCACATCCCACTCACCCAGTCCAATATCCCATACACCCAGTCCTGCATCCCACTCACCTAGTCCCACATCCCTCTCACCCAGTCCAATATCCCACTCACCCAGTCCCACATCCCACTCACCCAGTCCCACATCCCACTCACCCAGTCCAATATCCCACTCACACAGTCCCACATCCCTCTCACCCAATGCAATATCCCACTCACCGAGTGCCACATCCCACTCACCCAGTCCCACATCCCACCCACCCAGTCCAAAATCACACTCACCCATTCCAATATTGCACACACCCAGTCCAATATCCCACACACCCAGTCCCGCAACCCACTCACCGATTCCCACATCCCACTCACCCAGTCCAATATCCCACTCACCCAGTCCTATATCCCACTCACCCAGTCCAATATCCCACACACCCAGTTCCGCATCCCACTCACCCATTCCCACATCGCACTCACCCATTCCCACATCGCACTCACCCATTCCCACATCGCACTCACCCAGTGCAAAATCCCACTCACCCAGTCCCACATCCCACTCACCCAGTCCCATATCCCATTCACCCAAACCCACATCCCTCTCAACCAGTCCAATATCCCAACCAGACATTCCCACCTCCCACTCACCCAGTCCCACATTCCACTCATCAGTTCAATCTCCCACTCTCCCAGTCCCACAATCCACTCTCCCAGTCCAATATCCCACTCACCCAGACCCACATTCCATTCACCCAGTCCCACATCCCACTCACCCAGTCCAACATCCCACGCATCCAGTTCCACATCCCTCTCACCCAGTCCGATATCCCACTCAACCTGTCCCTCATCCCTCTATCCCAGTCCAATATCCCAGACACCCTGTCCAACATCCCTCTCAACCTGTCCAAAATCCCACTCACCCAGTTCGTCATCCCACTCACCCAGTGCCACATCCCACTCACCCAGTCCAATATCCCACTCACCCAGTGCCACATCCCCTCACCCAGTCCAATATCCCACTCACCCTGTCCCTCATCCCACTCACCCAGTCCCACATCCCACTCACCCAGTCCCACATCCCCTCACCCGGTCCAATATTCCACTCACCCAGTGCCACATCCCACTCACCCAGTCCAATATCCCACTCACCCAGTGCCACATCCCCTCACCCAGTCCAATATCCCACTCACCCAGTTCCTCATCCCACTCACCCAGTGCCACATCCCACTCACCCAGTCCCACATCCCTCTCACCCCGTGCAATATCCCATCCAGACATTCCCACCTCCCACTCACCCAGTCCCACATCCCACCCACCCATTCCCACATCGCACTCACCCAGTGCAAAATCCCACTCACCCAGTGCCACATCCCTCTCACCCCGTCCAATATCCCAACCAGACATTCCCACCTCCCACTCACCCAGTCCCACATTCCAATCTTCCAGTTCAAAATCCCACTCTCCCAGTCCCACATTCCACTCTCCCAGTCCAATATCCCACTCACCCAGACCCACATTCCATTCACCGAGTCCCACATCCCACTCATCCAGTCCCACATCCCACGCACCCAGTCCCACATACCTCTCACCCAGTCTGATATCCCACTCAACCTGTCCCTTATCCCTCTCTCCCAGTCCAATATCCCAGACACCCTGTCAAACATCCCTCTCAACCTGTCCAATATCCCACTCACCCAGTCCCTCATCCAACTCACCCAGTCCAATATCCCACTCACCCAGTCCCTCATCCCACTCACCCAGTCCCACATCCCCTCACCAAGGCCAATATCCCACTCACCCAGTGCCACATCCCCTCACCCAATCCAATATCCCACTCACCCAGTGCCACATCCCCTCACCCAATCCAATATCCCACTCAATCAGTCCCACATCCCAATTACCTAGTCCCACATCCCACTCACCCAGTCCAATATCCCACTCATCAAGTCCCACATCCCTCTCACCCAGTCCAATATCCCACTCACCCAGTCCCACTTCCCAATTACCTAGTCCCACATCCCACTCACACAGTCCAATATCCCACTGACCCAGTCCCACATTCCTCTCACCCAGTCCAATATCCCAATCACCCAGTCCCACATCCCAATTACCCAGTCCCACATCCCACTCACCCAGTCCAATATCCCACTCACGCAGTCCCACATCCCTCTCACCCAATCCAATATCCCACTCACCCAGTCCCACATTCCACTCATCCAGTCCCGTATCCCACTCACCCAGTCCCTCATCCCAAACACCCAGTCCCGCATCCCACTCACCCATTCCCACATCCCACACACCCAGTCCAATATCCCACTCACCCAGTCCCACATTCCACTCATCCAGTCCCGTATCCCACTCACCCATTCCCACACTCCACTCATCCAGTCCCTTATCCCACTCACCCAGTCCCTCATCCCAAACACCCAGTCCTGCATCCCACTCACCCATTCCCACATCCCACTCACAGAGTCCAATATCCCACACACCCAGCCCCGCATCCCACTCACCTAGTACCTCATCTCTCTCACCCAGTCCCACATCCCACGATCCCAATCCAATATTCCACTCACCCAGTCCCACAACCCACTAACCCAATCCAATATCCCACTCACCCAGTCCCACATCCGACACACCCAGTCCCGTATCCCACTCACCCAGTCCCACATCCCTCTCATGCAGTCCAATATCCCACTCACGCAGTCCCACATCCAACTAACCCAATCCAATATCCCACTCACTCAGTCCCACATCCCAAACACCCAGTCCCACATCCCAAACACCCAATCCCACATCCCAATCACCCATGCCAATATCCCACTCACGCATCCCACATCCCACTCACCCATCCCACATCCCAAACACCCAGTCCCACATCCCAATCACCCATGCCAATATCCCACTCGCCCAGTCCCGCATCCCACTCACCCAGTCAAATATGCCACTCACCCAGTCAAATATCCCACTCTCCCAGTCGAATATCCCATTCACCCAGTCCAATATCCCACTCACCCAGTCCAATATCCCACTCACCCATTCCAATATCCCACTCACCCAGTCCAATAGCCCACTCACCCAGTCCAATATCCCACTCACCCAGTCCAATATCCCACTCACCCAGTCCAATATCCCACTCACCCAGTCCAATATCCCACTCACCAAGTCCAATATACCACTCACCAAGTCCAATATCCCACTCACCAAGTCCAATATCCCACTCACCAAGTCCAATATCCCACTCACTCAGTCCCAAATTCCATTCACCCAGTCCCACATCCCTCTTTCCCAGTCCCGCATCCCACTCACCCAGTCCCACATCCCACTCACCCAGTCCTATATCCCACTCACCCAGTCCCAGATCCCACTAACCCAATCCAATATCCCACTCACCAAGTCCCACATTCCATTCACCCAGTCCCACATTCCATTCACCCTGTCCCACATCCCTCTTTCCCAGTCCCGCATCCCACTCAGCCAGTCCCACATCCCAATCACCCATTCCCACATCCCACTCACCCAGTCCCTCATCCCACTCACCCAGTGCCACATCCCCTCACCCAGTCCAATATCCCACTCACCCAGTCCCTCATCCCACTCACCCAGTCCCACATCCCCTCACCAAGGCCAATATCCCACTCACCCAGTGCCACATCCCCTCACCCAATCCAATATCCCACTCACCCAGTGCCACATCCCCTCACCCAATCCAATATCCCACTCAATCAGTCCCACATCCCAATTACCTAGTCCCACATCCCACTCACCCAGTCCAATATCCCACACACACGGTCCCGCATACTCATCACCCAGTCCCACATCCCACTAACCCAATCCAATATCCCACTCACCCAGTCCCACATCCCACTCACCCAGTCCCAGATCCCACTAACCAAATCCAACATCCCACTCACCCAGTCCAATATCCCACTCACTCAGTCCCACATCCCACTAACCCAATCCAATATCCCACTCACCCAGTCCCACATCCCTCTCACCCAGTCCAATATCCCACTCACTCAGTTCCACATCACACTAACCCAATCCAATATCCCACTCACCCGGTCCCACATCCCTCTCACCCAGTCCAATATCCCACTCACCCAGTCCCACATCCCTCTCACCCAGTCCAATATCCCACTAACCCAGTCCCACATCCGACACACCCAGTCCCGTATCCCACTCACCCAGTCCCACATCCCTCTCATGCAGTCCAATATCCCACTCACCCAGTCCCACATCCAACTAACCCAATCCAATATCCCACTCACTCAGTCCCACATCCCAAACACCCAGTCCCACATCCCAAACACCCAATCCCACATCCCGATCACCCATGCCAATATTCCACTCACCCATCCCACATCCCAAACACCCAGTCCCACATCCCAATCACCCATGCCAATATCCCACTCACGCATCTAACATCCCACTCACCCATCCCACATCCCAAACACCCAGTCCCACATCCCAGTCACCCATGCCAATATCCCACTCACCCAGTCCCGCATCCCACTCACCCAGTCAAATATGCCACTAACCCAGTCAAATATCCCACTCTCCCAGTCAAATATCCCATTCACCCAGTCCAATATCCCACTCACCCAGTCCAATATCCCACTCACCCAGTCCAATATCCCACTCACCCAGTCCAATATCCCACTCACCCAGTCCAATATCCCACTCACCCAGTCCAATATCCCGCTCACCCAGTCCAATATCCCACTCACCCAGTCCAATAGCCCACTCACCCAGTCCCACATCCCACTCACCCAGTCCAATATCCCACTCACCCAGTCCCTCATCACACTCACCCAGTCAAATATCCCACTCTGCCAGTCAAATATCCCACTCACCCATTCCAATATCCCACTCACCCAGTCCAATATCCCACTCACCCAGTCCAATATCCCACTCACCCAGTCCAATATCCCACTCACCCAGTCCAATATCCCACTCACCAAGTCCAATATCCCACTCACCAAGTCCAATATCCCACTCACCAAGTCCAATATCCCACTCACTCAGTCCCAAATTCCATTCACCCAGTCCCACATCCCTCTTTCCCAGTCCCGCATGCCACTCACCCAGTCCCACATCCCACTCACCCAGTCCCACATCGCACTCACCCAGTCCTATATCCCACTCACCCAGTCCCACATCCCACTAACCCAATCCAATATCCCACTCACCCAGTCCCACATTCCATTCACCCAGTCCCACATTCCATTCACCCAGTCCCACATCTCTCTTTCCCAGTCCCGCATCCCACTCAGCCAGTCCCACATCCCAATCACCCATTCCCACATCCCACTCACCCAGTCCCTCATCCCACTCACCCAGTCCAACATCCTACTCACTCAGTCCCACATCCTACTCACCCAGTCCAATATCCCACTCACTCAGTCCCACTTCCCACTATCCCAATCCAACATCCCACTCACCCAGTCCAATATCCCACTCACTCAGTCCCACATCCCATTAACCCAATCCAATATCCCACTCACCCATTCCCACACCCCTTTCACCCAGTCCAATATCCCACTCACTCAGTTCCACATCCCACTAACCCTATCCAATATCCCACTCACCCAGTCCCACATCCCACTCACCCAGTCCCACATCCCACTCACTCTGTCCAATATCTCACAAACCCAGTCCTGCATCCCACTCACCCATTCCCACATCTCTCTCACCCAGTCAAACATCCCACTCACCCAGTCCAATATCCCACACACCCAGTCCCGCAGACTACTCACCCAATCCCACATCCCACTAACCCAGTCCAATATCCCACTCACCCAGTCCCACATCCCACCAACCCAATCCAATATCCCACTCATCCAGGCCCGCAGACTGCTCACCCAGTTCCACATCCCACTAATCCAATCCAATATCCCACTCACCCATTCCCAAATTGCACTCTTCCAGTCCCATATCCCACTCACCCAGTCCAATAAACCACTCACCCAGTCCAATATCCCACTCAACCTGTCCAATATCCCACTCACCCATTCCCACATCCCACTCACCCAGTCCCACATCCCACTCAACCAGTCCAATAGCCCACTCACCCAGTCCAATATCCCACACACCCAGTCCAATATCCCACTCACCCAGTCTAAAATCCGACTCACCCAGTCCCACATCCCTCTTTCCCAGCCCCACATCCACACACCCAGACCCGCATCCCACTCACCCAGTCCCACACACCATTTACCCAGTCTCACATCCCACTCACCCAGTCCCACATCCCTCTCACCCAGTCCGATATCCCACTCAACCAGTCCCTCATCCCTCTCTCCCAGTCCAATATCCCAGTCACCCAGTCCAATATCCCAGTCACCCAGTCCAATATCCCACTCACCCAGTCCAATATCCCACTCACCCAGTCCAATATCCCACTCACCCAGTCCAATATCCCACTCACCCAGTCCAATATCCCACTCACCCAGTCCAATATCCCACTCACCCAGTCCAATATCCCACTCTCCCAATCCAATATCCCACTCTCCCTGTCCAATATCCCACTCACCCATTCCAATATCCCACTCACCCAGTCCAATATCCCACTCACCCAGTCCAATATCCCACTCACCCAGTCCAATATCCCACTCACCCAGTCCAATATCCCACTCACCCAGTCCAATATCCCACTCACCCAGTCCAATATCCCACTCTCCCAGTCCAATATCCCACTCTCCCAGTCCAATATCCCACTCACCCAGTCCAATATCCCAGTCACCCAGTCCAATATCCCACTCACCCAGTCCAATATCCCACTCACCCAGTCCAATATCCCACTCACCCAGTCCAATATCCCACTCTCCCAGTCCAATATCCCACTCTCCCTGTCCAATATCCCACTCACCCATTCCAATATCCCACTCACCCAGTCCAATATCCCACTCACCCAGTCCAATATCCCACTCACCCAGTCCAATATCCCACTCACCCATTCCAATATCCCACTCACCCAGTCCAATATCCCACTCACTCAGTCCCACATCCCACTAACCCAATCCAATATCCCACTCACCCGGTCCCACATCCCTCTCACCCAGTCCAATATCCCACTCACCCAGTCCCACATCCCTCTCACCCAGTCCAATATCCCACTAACCCAGTCCCACATCCGACACACCCAGTCCCGTATCCCACTCACCCAGTCCCACATCCCTCTCATGCAGTCCAATATCCCACTCACCCAGTCCCACATCCAACTAACCCAATCCAATATCCCACTCACTCAGTCCCACATCCCAAACACCCTGTCCCACATCCCAAACACCCAATCCCACATCCCAATCACCCATGCCAATATCCCACTCACCCATCCCACATCCCAAACACCCAGTCCCACATCCCAATCACCCATGCCAATATCCCACTCACGCATCCCACATCCCACTCACCCATCCCACATCCCAAACACCCAGTCCCACATCCCACTAACCCAATCCAATATCCCACTCACCCAGTCCCACATTCCATTCACCCAGTCCCACATTCCATTCACCCAGTCCCACATCTCTCTTTCCCAGTCCCGCATCCCACTCAGCCAGTCCCACATCCCAATCACCCATTCCCACATCCCACTCACCCAGTCCCTCATCCCACTCACCCAGTCCAACATCCTACTCACTCAGTCCAACATCCTACTCACCCAGTCCAATATCCCACTCACTCAGTCCCACTTCCCACTATCCCAATCCAACATCCCACTTACCCAGTCCAATATCCCACTCACTCAGTCCCACATCCCATTAACCCAATCCAATATCCCACTCACCCATTCCCACACCCCTTTCACCCAGTCCAATATCCCACTCACTCAGTTCCACATCCCACTAACCCTATCCAATATCCCACTCACCCAGTCCCACATCCCACTCACCCAGTCCCACATCCCACTCACACTGTCCAATATGCCACAAACCCAGTCCTGCATCCCACTCACCCATTCCCACATCTCTCTCACCCAGTCAAACATCCCACTCACCCAGTCCAATATCCCACACACCCAGTCCCGCAGACTACTCACCCAATCCCACATCCCACTAACCCAGTCCAATATCCCACTCACCCAGTCCCACATCCCACCAACCCAATCCAATATCCCACTCATCCAGTCCCGCAGACTACTCACCCAGTTCCACATCCCACTAATCCAATCCAATATCCCACTCACCCATTCCCAAATTGCACTCTTCCAATCCCATATCCCACTCACCCTGTCCAATAAACCACTCACCCAGTCCAATATCCCACTCAACCTGTCCAATATCCCACTCACCCATTCCCACATCCCACTCACCCAGTCCCACATCCCACTCAACCAGTCCAATAGCCCACTCACCCAGTCCAATATCCCACACACCCAGTCCAATATCCCACTCACCCAGTCTAAAATCCGACTCACCCAGTCCCACATCCCTCTTTCCCAGCCCCACATCCACACACCCAGACCCGCATCCCACTCACCCAGTCCCACACACCATTTACCCAGTCTCACATCCCACTCACCCAGTCCCACATCCCTCTCACCCAGTCCGATATCCCACTCAACCAGTCCCTCATCCCTCTCTCCCAGTCCAATATCCCAGTCACCCAGTCCAATATCCCAGTCACCCAGTCCAATATCCCACTCACCCAGTCCAATATCCCACTCACCCAGTCCAATATCCCACTCACCCAGTCCAATATCCCACTCTCCCAGTCCAATATCCCACTCACCCATTCCAATATCCCACTCACCCAGTCCAATATCCCACTCACCCAGTCCAATATCCCACTCACCCAGTCCAATATCCCACTCACCCAGTCCAATATCCCACTCACCCAGTCCAATATCCCACTCACCCATTCCAATATCCCACTCACCCAGTCCAATATCCCACTCACCCAGTCCAATATCCCACTCACCCAGTCCAATATCCCACTCACCCAGTCCAATATCCCACTCACCCAGTCCAATATCCCACTCACCCATTCCAATATCCCACTCACCCAGTCCAAAATTCCACTCACCCAGTCCCACATCCCACTCACCCAGTCCAATAGCCCACTCACCCAGTCCAAAATCCCACTCACCCAGTCCAAAATTCCACTCACCCATTCCCTCATCCCACTAACCGAGTCACACACACCATTCACTCAGTCCCTCATCCCTCTTTCCCCGTCCCGCATCCCACTCACCCAGTCCAATATCCCACTCACCCTGTCCCACATCCCACTAACCCAATCCAATATCCCACTCACCCAGTCCCACATTCCATTCACCCAGTCCCACATCCCTCTTTCCCTGTCCCGCATCCCACTCACCCAGTCCCACATCCCAATCACCCATGCCAATATCCCACTCACCCATCCCACATCCCACTCACCCAGTCCAACATCCCACTCACCCATTCCCATATCCCACTCACGCAGTCCAATAACCCACACACCCAGTCCCGCAACCCACTCACCCAGTCCAACATCACACTCACTAAGTCCCACATCCTACTCACCCAGTCCAATATCCCACTCATTCAGTCCCACATCCCACTAACCCAATCCAACATCCCCCTCACCCAGTCCAATATCCCACTCACTCAGTCCCACATCCCACTAACCCAATCCAATATCCCACTCACCCATGCCAATATCCCACTCACCCTTCCCACATCCCACTAACCCAATCCAATATCCCACACACCCAGTCCCGCAACCCACTCACCCATTCCCACATCCCAGTCACGCAGTCCAAAATCCCACTCACCCTGTCCAAACTTCCTGTCACCAAGTCCCACATCCCACTCACCCATTCCCTCATCCCACTAACTGAGTCCCACACACCATTCACCCAGTCCAATATCCCACTCACCCAGTCCCACATCCCACACACCCAGTCCCACATCCCACTCACACTGTCCCGCATCCCACTCACCCAGTCCCACATTCCTCTCACACAGTCCAATATCCCACTCACCCAGTCCCACATCCCACTCACCCAGTCCAATATCCCACTCACCCAGTCCAATATCCCACTCACCCAGTCCCACATCCCACTCACCCAGTCCAATACCCCACTCACCCAGTCCCACATCCCACTCACCCATTCCAATATCCCACTCACCCATCCCACATCCCACTCACCCAGTCCCACATCCCACTCACCCAGTCCCGCATCCCTCTTTCCCAGTCCCGCATCCCACTCACCCAGTCCCACATCCCACTCACCCAGTCCAATATCCCACTCACCCAGTCCCACATCCCACTAACCCAATCCAATATCCCACTCACCCAGTCCCACATTCCATTCACCCAGTCCCACATCCCTCTTTCCCAGTCCTGTATCCCACTCACCCAGTACCACATCCCACTAACTCAATCCAATATCCCACTCACAGAGTCCCACATTCCATTCACCCAGTCCCACATCCCTCTTTCCCAGTCCCGCATCCCACTCACCCAGTCCAACATCCCACTCACGCAGTCCAATAACCCACTCACACAGTCCCACATCCCACTCACCCATTCCCACATCCCACTCATGCAGTCCAATAACCCACACACCCAGTCCCTCATCCCACTCACCCAGTCCAACATCCCACTCACTCAGTCCAATACCCCACTTACCCAGTCCCACATCCCACTCACCCATTCCAATATGCCACTCACCCATCCCACATCCAACTCACCCAGTCCCACATCCCACTCACCCAGTCCCACATCCCTCTTTCCCAGTCCCGCATCCCACTCACCCAGTCCCACATCCCACTCACCCAGTCCAATATCCCACTCACTCAGTCCCACATCCCACTAACCCAATCCAATATCCCAGTCACCCAGTCCCACATTCCATTCACCCAGTCCCTCATCCCTCTTTCCCAGTCCCGTATCCCACTCACCCAGTACCACATCCCACTAACTCAATCCAATATCCCACTCAGAGTCCCACATTCCATTCACCCAGTCCCACATCCCTCTTTCCCAGTCCCGCATCCCACTCACCCAGTCCAACATCCCACTCACGCAGTCCAATAACCCACTCACACAGTCCCACATCCCACTCACCCATTCCCACATCCCACTCATGCAGTCCAATAACCCACACACCCAGTCCCTCATCCCACTCACCCAGTCCAACATCCCACTCACTCAGTCCCACAGCCTACTCACCCAGTCCAATATCCCACTCACTCAGTCCCACATCCCACTAACCCAATCCAACATCCCCCTCACACAGTCCAATATCCCACTCACAGTCCCACATCCCACTAACCCAATCCAATATCCCACTCACCCAGTCCCAAATCCCTCTCACACAGTCCAGTATCCCACTCACTCAGTTCCACATCCCACGAACCCAATCCAATATCCCACTCACCCAGTCCCACATCCCACACACCCAGTCCCACATCCCACTCACACTGTCCCGCATCCCACTCACCCAGTCCCACATTCCTCTCACACAGTCCAATATCCCACTCACCCAGTCCCACATTCCACTCACCCAGTCCAATAGCCCACTCACCCAGTCCCACATCCCACTCACCCATTCCCTCATCCCACTAACTGAGTCCCACACACCATTCACCCAGTCCAATATCCCACTCACCCAGTCCCACATCCCACACACCCAGTCCCACATCCCACTCACACTGTCCCGCATCCCACTCACCCAGTCCCACATTCCTCTCACACAGTCCAATATCCCACTCACCCAGTCCCACATCCCACTCACCCAGTCCAATATCCCACTCACCCAGTCCAATATCCCACTCACCCAGTCCCACATCCCACTCACCCAGTCCAATACCCCACTCACCCAGTCCCACATCCCACTCACCCATTCCAATATCCCACTCACCCATCCCACATCCCACTCACCCAGTCCCACATCCCACTCACCCAGTCCCGCATCCCTCTTTCCCAGTCCCGCATCCCACTCACCCAGTCCCACATCCCACTCACCCAGTCCAATATCCCACTCACCCAGTCCCACATCCCACTAACCCAATCCAATATCCCACTCACCCAGTCCCACATTCCATTCACCCAGTCCCACATCCCTCTTTCCCAGTCCTGTATCCCACTCACCCAGTCCAACATCCCACTCACGCAGTCCAATAACCCACTCACACAGTCCCACATCCCACTCACCCATTCCCACATCCCACTCATGCAGTCCAATAACCCACACACCCAGTCCCTCATCCCACTCACCCAGTCCAACATCCCACTCACTCAGTCCAATACCCCACTTACCCAGTCCCACATCCCACTCACCCATTCCAATATCCCACTCACCCATCCCACATCCCACTCACCCAGTCCCACATCCCACTCACCCAGTCCCACATCCCTCTTTCCCAGTCCCGCATCCCACTCACCCAGTCCCACATCCCACTCACCCAGTCCAATATCCCACTCACTCAGTCCCACATCCCACTAACCCAATCCAATATCCCACTCACCCAGTCCCACATTCCATTCACCCAGTCCCTCATCCCTCTTTCCCAGTCCCGTATCCCACTCACCCAGTACCACATCCCACTAACTCAATCCAATATCCCACTCAGAGTCCCACATTCCATTCACCCAGTCCCACATCCCTCTTTCCCAGTCCCGCATCCCACTCACCCAGTCCAACATCCCACTCACGCAGTCCAATAACCCACTCACACAGTCCCACATCCCACTCACCCATTCCCACATCCCACTCATGCAGTCCAATAACCCACACACCCAGTCCCTCATCCCACTCACCCAGTCCAACATCCCACTCACTCAGTCCCACAGCCTACTCACCCAGTCCAATATCCCACTCACTCAGTCCCACATCCCACTAACCCAATCCAACATCCCCCTCACACAGTCCAATATCCCACTCACTCAGTCCCACATCCCACTAACCCAATCCAATATCCCACTCACCCAGTCCCAAATCCCTCTCACACAGTCCAGTATCCCACTCACTCAGTTCCACATCCCACGAACCCAATCCAATATCCCACTCACCCAGTCCCACATCCCACACACCCAGTCCCACATCCCACTCACACTGTCCCGCATCCCACTCACCCAGTCCCACATTCCTCTCACACAGTCCAATATCCCACTCACCCAGTCCCACATTCCACTCACCCAGTCCAATAGCCCACTCACCCAGTCCCACATCCGACTCACCCATTCCCTCATCCCACTAAATGAGTCCCACACACCATTCACCCAGTCCAATATCCCACTCACCCAGTCCCACATCCCACACACCCAGTCCCACATCCCACTCACACTGTCCCGCATCCCACTCACCCAGTCCCACATTCCTCTCACACAGTCCAATATCCCACTCACCCAGTCCCACATCCCACTCACCCAGTCCAATATCCCACTCACCCAGTCCAATATCCCACTCACCCAGTCCCACATCCCACTCACCCAGTCCAATACCCCACTCACCCAGTCCCACATGCCACTCACCCATTCCAATATCCCACTCACCCATCCCACATCCCACTCACCCAGTCCCACATCCCACTCACCCAGTCCCGCATCCCTCTTTCCCAGTCCCGCATCCCACTCACCCAGTCCCACATCCCACTCACCCAGTCCAATATCCCACTCACCCAGTCCCACATCCCACTAACCCAATCCAATATCCCACTCACCCAGTCCCACATTCCATTCACCCAGTCCCACATCCCTCTTTCCCAGTCCTGTATCCCACTCACCCAGTACCACATCCCACTAACTCAATCCAATATCCCACTCACAGAGTCCCACATTCCATTCACCCAGTCCCACATCCCTCTTTCCCAGTCCCGCATCCCACTCACCCAGTCCAACATCCCACTCACGCAGTCCAATAACCCACTCACACAGTCCCACATCCCACTCACCCATTCCCACATCCCACTCATGCAGTCCAATAACCCACACACCCAGTCCCTCATCCCACTCACCCAGTCCAACATCCCACTCACTCAGTCCAATACCCCACTTACCCAGTCCCACATCCCACTCACCCATTCCAATATCCCACTCACCCATCCCACTTCCCACTCACCCAGTCCCACATCCCTCTCACCCAGTCCCACATCCCTCTTTCACAGTCCCGCATCCCACTCACCCAGTCCCACATCCCACTCACCCAGTCCAATATCCCACTCACTCAGTCCCACATCCCACTAACCCAATCCAATATCCCAGTCACCCAGTCCCACATTCCATTCACCCAGTCCCTCATCCCTCTTTCCCAGTCCCGTATCCCACTCACCCAGTACCACATCCCACTAACTCAATCCAATATCCCACTCAGAGTCCCACATTCCATTCACCCAGTCCCACATCCCTCTTTCCCAGTCCCGCATCCCACTCACCCAGTCCAACATCCCACTCACGCAGTCCAATAACCCACTCACACAGTCCCACATCCCACTCACCCATTCCCACATCCCACTCATGCAGTCCAATAACCCACACACCCAGTCCCTCATCCCACTCACCCAGTCCAACATCCCACTCACTCAGTCCCACAGCCTACTCACCCAGTCCAATATCCCACTCACTCAGTCCCACATCCCACTAACCCAATCCAACATCCCCCTCACACAGTCCAATATCCCACTCACAGTCCCACATCCCACTAACCCAATCCAATATCCCACTCACCCAGTCCCAAATCCCTCTCACACAGTCCAGTATCCCACTCACTCAGTTCCACATCCCACGAACCCAATCCAATATCCCACTCACCCAGTCCCACATCCCACACACCCAGTCCCACATCCCACTCACACTGTCCCGCATCCCACTCTCCCAGTCCCACATTCCTCTCACACAGTCCAATATCCCACTCACCCAGTCCCACATTCCACTCACCCAGTCCAATAGCCCACTCACCCAGTCCCACATCCCACTCACCCAGTCCCACATCCCACTCACCCAGTCCAAAATCCCACTTACCCAGTCCCACATCCCACTTACCCAGTCCCACATCCCACTCACCCATTCCCTCATCCCACTAACCGAGTCACACACACCATTCACTCAGTCCCTCATCCCTCTTTCCCAGTCCCGCATCCCACTCACCCAGTCCCACATCCCACTCACCCAGTCCCACATCCCCTCACCCGGTCCAATATCCCACTCACCCAGTGCCACATCCCACTCACCCAGTCCAATATCCCACTCACCCAGTGCCACATCCCCTCACCCAGTCCAATATCCCACTCACCCAGTTCCTCATCCCACTCACCCAGTGCCACATCCCACTCACCCAGTGCCACATCCCACTCACCCCGTGCAATATCCCATCCAGACATTCCCACCTCCCACTCACCCAGTCCCACATCCCACCCACCCATTCCCACATCGCACTCACCCAGTGCAAAATCCCACTCACCCAGTGCCACATCCCTCTCACCCCGTCCAATATCCCAACCAGACATTCCCACCTCCCACTCACCCAGTCCCACATTCCAATCTTCCAGTTCAAAATCCCACTCTCCCAGTCCCACATTCCACTCTCCCAGTCCAATATCCCACTCACCCAGACCCACATTCCATACACCCAGTCCCACATCCCACTCATCCAGTCCCACATCCCACGCACCCAGTGCCACATCCCTCTCACCCATTCCCTCATCCCACTAACTGAGTCCCACACACCATTCACCCAGTCCAATATCCCACTCACCCAGTCCCACATCCCACACACCCAGTCCCACATCCCACTCACACTGTCCCGCATCCCACTCACCCAGTGCCACATCCCTCTCACCCCGTCCAATATCCCAACCAGACATTCCCACCTCCCACTCACCCAGTCCCACATTCCAATCTTCCAGTCCAATATCCCACTCACCCAGTCCCACATCCCACTCACCCAGTCCAATACCCCACTCACCCAGTCCCACATCCCACTCACCCATTCCAATATCCCACTCACCCATCCCACATCCCACTCACCCAGTCCCACATCCCACTCACCCAGTGCCACATCCCACTCACCCCGTCCAATATCCCAACCAGACATTCCCACCTCCCACTCACCCAGTCCCACATTCCAATCTTCCAGTTCAAAATCCCACTCTCCCAGTCCCACATTCCACTCTCCCAGTCCAATATCCCACTCACCCAGACCCACATTCCATTCACCCAGTCCCACATCCCACTCACCCAGTCCCGCATCCCACTCACCCAGTGCCACATCCCTCTCACCCATTCCCTCATCCCACTAACTGAGTCCCACACACCATTCACCCAGTCCAATATCCCACTCACCCAGTCCCACATCCCACACACCCAGTCCCACATCCCACTCACACTGTCCCGCATCCCACTCACCCAGTGCCACATCCCTCTCACCCCGTCCAATATCCCAACCAGACATTCCCACCTCCCACTCACCCAGTCCCACATTCCAATCTTCCAGTCCAATATCCCACTCACCCAGTCCCACATCCAACTCACCCAGTCCAATACCCCACTCACCCAGTCCCACATCCCACTCACCCATTCCAATATCCCACTCACCCATCCCACATCCCACTCACCCAGTCCCACATCCCACTCACCCAGTCCCGCATCCCTCTTTCCCAGTCCCGCATCCCACTCACCCAGTCCCACATCCCACTCACCCAGTCCCGCATCCCACTCACTCAGTCCAATACCCCACTTACCCAGTCCCACATCCCACTCACCCATTCCAATATCCCACTCACCCATCCCACTTCCCACTCACCCAGTCCCACATCCCTCTCACCCAGTCCCACATCCCTCTTTCACAGTCCCGCATCCCACTCACCCAGTCCAACATCCCACTCACGCAGTCCAATAACCCACTCACACAGTCCCACATCCCACTCACCCATTCCCACATCCCACTCATGCAGTCCAATAACCCACACACCCAGTCCCTCATCCCACTCACCCAGTCCAACATCCCACTCACTCAGTCCAATACCCCACTTACCCAGTCCCACATCCCACTCACCCATTCCAATATCCCACTCACCCATCCCACTTCCCACTCACCCAGTCCCACATCCCTCTCACCCAGTCCCACATCCCTCTTTCACAGTCCCGCATCCCACTCACCCAGTCCCACATCCCACTCACCCAGTCCAATATCCCACTCACTCAGTCCCACATCCCACTAACCCAATCCAATATCCCAGTCACCCAGTCCCACATTCCATTCACCCAGTCCCTCATCCCTCTTTCCCAGTCCCGTATCCCACTCACCCAGTACCACATCCCACTAACTCAATCCAATATCCCACTCAGAGTCCCACATTCCATTCACCCAGTCCCACATCCCTCTTTCCCAGTCCCGCATCCCACTCACCCAGTCCAACATCCCACTCACGCAGTCCAATAACCCACTCACACAGTCCCACATCCCACTCACCCATTCCCACATCCCACTCATGCAGTCCAATAACCCACACACCCAGTCCCTCATCCCACTCACCCAGTCCAACATCCCACTCACTCAGTCCCACAGCCTACTCACCCAGTCCAATATCCCACTCACTCAGTCCCACATCCCACTAACCCAATCCAACATCCCCCTCACACAGTCCAATATCCCACTCACAGTCCCACATCCCACTAACCCAATCCAATATCCCACTCACCCAGTCCCAAATCCCTCTCACACAGTCCAGTATCCCACTCACTCAGTTCCACATCCCACGAACCCAATCCAATATCCCACTCACCCAGTCCCACATCCCACACACCCAGTCCCACATCCCACTCACACTGTCCCGCATCCCACTCTCCCAGTCCCACATTCCTCTCACACAGTCCAATATCCCACTCACCCAGTCCCACATTCCACTCACCCAGTCCAATAGCCCACTCACCCAGTCCCACATCCCACTCACCCAGTCCCACATCCCACTCACCCAGTCCAAAATCCCACTTACCCAGTCCCACATCCCACTTACCCAGTCCCACATCCCACTCACCCATTCCCTCATCCCACTAACCGAGTCACACACACCATTCACTCAGTCCCTCATCCCTCTTTCCCAGTCCCGCATCCCACTCACCCAGTCCCACATCCCACTCACCCAGTCCCACATCCCCTCACCCGGTCCAATATCCCACTCACCCAGTGCCACATCCCACTCACCCAGTCCAATATCCCACTCACCCAGTGCCACATCCCCTCACCCAGTCCAATATCCCACTCACCCAGTTCCTCATCCCACTCACCCAGTGCCACATCCCACTCACCCAGTGCCACATCCCACTCACCCCGTGCAATATCCCATCCAGACATTCCCACCTCCCACTCACCCAGTCCCACATCCCACCCACCCATTCCCACATCGCACTCACCCAGTGCAAAATCCCACTCACCCAGTGCCACATCCCTCTCACCCCGTCCAATATCCCAACCAGACATTCCCACCTCCCACTCACCCAGTCCCACATTCCAATCTTCCAGTTCAAAATCCCACTCTCCCAGTCCCACATTCCACTCTCCCAGTCCAATATCCCACTCACCCAGACCCACATTCCATACACCCAGTCCCACATCCCACTCATCCAGTCCCACATCCCACGCACCCAGTGCCACATCCCTCTCACCCATTCCCTCATCCCACTAACTGAGTCCCACACACCATTCACCCAGTCCAATATCCCACTCACCCAGTCCCACATCCCACACACCCAGTCCCACATCCCACTCACACTGTCCCGCATCCCACTCACCCAGTGCCACATCCCTCTCACCCCGTCCAATATCCCAACCAGACATTCCCACCTCCCACTCACCCAGTCCCACATTCCAATCTTCCA
This sequence comes from Heterodontus francisci, assembly GCF_036365525.1. Lineage (NCBI taxonomy): Eukaryota > Metazoa > Chordata > Chondrichthyes > Heterodontiformes > Heterodontidae > Heterodontus > Heterodontus francisci. Next base: position 30,942,071 of record NC_090409.1, on the reverse strand, counting down.
GTCCAATATCCCACTCACCCAGTCCCACATCCCACTCACCCAGTCCAATACCCCACTCACCCAGTCCCACATCCCACTCACCCATTCCAATATCCCACTCACCCATCCCACATCCCACTCACCCAGTCCCACATCCCACTCACCCAGTGCCACATCCCACTCACCCCGTCCAATATCCCAACCAGACATTCCCACCTCCCACTCACCCAGTCCCACATTCCAATCTTCCAGTTCAAAATCCCACTCTCCCAGTCCCACATTCCACTCTCCCAGTCCAATATCCCACTCACCCAGACCCACATTCCATTCACCCAGTCCCACATCCCACTCACCCAGTCCCGCATCCCACTCACCCAGTGCCACATCCCTCTCACCCATTCCCTCATCCCACTAACTGAGTCCCACACACCATTCACCCAGTCCAATATCCCACTCACCCAGTCCCACATCCCACACACCCAGTCCCACATCCCACTCACACTGTCCCGCATCCCACTCACCCAGTGCCACATCCCTCTCACCCCGTCCAATATCCCAACCAGACATTCCCACCTCCCACTCACCCAGTCCCACATTCCAATCTTCCAGTCCAATATCCCACTCACCCAGTCCCACATCCCACTCACCCAGTCCAATACCCCACTCACCCAGTCCCACATCCCACTCACCCATTCCAATATCCCACTCACCCATCCCACATCCCACTCACCCAGTCCCACATCCCACTCACCCAGTCCCGCATCCCTCTTTCCCAGTCCCGCATCCCACTCACCCAGTCCCACATCCCACTCACCCATTCCAATATCCCACTCACCCATCCCACATCCCACTCACCCAGTCCCACATCCCACTCACCCAGTCCCGCATCCCTCTTTCCCAGTCCCGCATCCCACTCACCCAGTCCCACATCCCATTCACCCAGTCCAATATCCCACTCACCCAGTCCCACATCCCACACACCCAGTCCCACATCCCACTCACACTGTCCCGCATCCCACTCACCCAGTGCCACATCCCTCTCACCCCGTCCAATATCCCAACCAGACATTCCCACCTCCCACTCACCCAGTCCCACATTCCAATCTTCCAGTCCAATATCCCACTCACCCAGTCCCACATCCCACTCACCCAGTCCAATACCCCACTCACCCAGTCCCACATGCCACTCACCCATTCCAATATCCCACTCACCCATCCCACATCCCACTCACCCAGTCCCACATCCCACTCACCCAGTCCCGCATCCCTCTTTCCCAGTCCAGCATCCCACTCACCCAGTCCCACATCCCACTCACCCAGTCCAATATCCCACTCACCCAGTCCCACATCCCACTAACCCAATCCAATATCCCACTCACCCAGTCCCACATTCCATTCACCCAGTCCCACATCCCTCTTTCCCAGTCCTGTATCCCACTCACCCAGTACCACATCCCACTAACTCAATCCAATATCCCACTCACAGAGTCCCACATTCCATTCACCCAGTCCCACATCCCTCTTTCCCAGTCCCGCATCCCACTCACCCAGTCCAACATCCCACTCACGCAGTCCAATAACCCACTCACACAGTCCCACATCCCACTCACCCATTCCCACATCCCACTCATGCAGTCCAATAACCCACACACCCAGTCCCTCATCCCACTCACACAGTCCAATATCCCACTCACCCAGTCCCACATCCCACTCACCCAGTCCAATATCCCACTCACCCAGTCCAATATCCCACTCACCCAGTCCCACATCCCACTCACCCAGTCCAATACCCCACTCACCCAGTCCCACATCCCACTCACCCATTCCAATGTCCCACTCACCCATCCCACATCCCACTCACCCAGTCCCACATCCCACTCACCCAGTCCCGCATCCCTCTTTCCCAGTCCCGCATCCCACTCACCCAGTCCCACATCCCACTCACCCAGTCCAATATCCCACTCACCCAGTCCCACATCCCACTAACCCAATCCAATATCCCACTCACCCAGTCCCACATTCCATTCACCCAGTCCCACATTCCATTCACCCAGTCCCACATCCCTCTTTCCCAGTCCTGTATCCCACTCACCCAGTCCCACATCCCACTCACCCATTCCCTCATCCCACTAACTGAGTCCCACACACCATTCACCCAGTCCAATATCCCACTCACCCAGTCCCACATCCCACACACCCAGTCCCACATCCCACTCACACTGTCCCGCATCCCACTCACCCAGTCCCACATTCCTCTCACACAGTCCAATATCCCACTCACCCAGTCCCACATCCCACTCACCCAGTCCAATATCCCACTCACCCAGTCCAATATCCCACTCACCCAGTCCCACATCCCACTCACCCAGTCCAATACCCCACTCACCCAGTCCCACATCCCACTCACCCATTCCAATATCCCACTCACCCATCCCACATCCCACTCACCCAGTCCCACATCCCACTCACCCAGTCCCGCATCCCTCTTTCCCAGTCCCGCATCCCACTCACCCAGTCCCACATCCCACTCACCCAGTCCAATATCCCACTCACCCAGTCCCACATCCCACTAACCCAATCCAATATCCCACTCACCCAGTCCCACATTCCATTCACCCAGTCCCACATCCCTCTTTCCCAGTCCTGTATCCCACTCACCCAGTACCACATCCCACTAACTCAATCCAATATCCCACTCACAGAGTCCCACATTCCATTCACCCAGTCCCACATCCCTCTTTCCCAGTCCCGCATCCCACTCACCCAGTCCAACATCCCACTCACGCAGTCCAATAACCCACTCACACAGTCCCACATCCCACTCACCCATTCCCACATCCCACTCATGCAGTCCAATAACCCACACACCCAGTCCCTCATCCCACTCACCCAGTCCAACATCCCACTCACTCAGTCCAATACCCCACTTACCCAGTCCCACATCCCACTCACCCATTCCAATATCCCACTCACCCATCCCACATCCCACTCACCCAGTCCCACATCCCACTCACCCAGTCCCACATCCCTCTTTCCCAGTCCCGCATCCCACTCACCCAGTCCCACATCCCACTCACCCAGTCCAATATCCCACTCACTCAGTCCCACATCCCACTAACCCAATCCAATATCCCACTCACCCAGTCCCACATTCCATTCACCCAGTCCCTCATCCCTCTTTCCCAGTCCCGTATCCCACTCACCCAGTACCACATCCCACTAACTCAATCCAATATCCCACTCAGAGTCCCACATTCCATTCACCCAGTCCCACATCCCTCTTTCCCAGTCCCGCATCCCACTCACCCAGTCCAACATCCCACTCACGCAGTCCAATAACCCACTCACACAGTCCCACATCCCACTCACCCATTCCCACATCCCACTCATGCAGTCCAATAACCCACACACCCAGTCCCTCATCCCACTCACCCAGTCCAACATCCCACTCACTCAGTCCCACAGCCTACTCACCCAGTCCAATATCCCACTCACTCAGTCCCACATCCCACTAACCCAATCCAACATCCCCCTCACACAGGCCAATATCCCACTCACTCAGTCCCACATCCCACTAACCCAATCCAATATCCCACTCACCCAGTCCCAAATCCCTCTCACACAGTCCAGTATCCCACTCACTCAGTTCCACATCCCACGAACCCAATCCAATATCCCACTCACCCAGTCCCACATCCCACACACCCAGTCCCACATCCCACTCACACTGTCCCGCATCCCACTCTCCCAGTCCCACATTCCTCTCACACAGTCCAATATCCCACTCACCCAGTCCCACATTCCACTCACCCAGTCCAATAGCCCACTCACCCAGTCCCACATCCCACTCACCCAGTCCCACATCCCACTCACCCAGTGCAAAATCCCACTTACCCAGTCCCACATCCCACTTACCCAGTCCCACATCCCACTCACCCATTCCCTCATCCCACTAACCGAGTCACACACACCATTCACTCAGTCCCTCATCCCTCTTTCCCAGTCCCGCATCCCACTCACCCAGTCCCACATCCCACTCACCCAGTCCCACATCCCCTCACCCGGTCCAATATCCCACTCACCCAGTGCCACATCCCACTCACCCAGTCCAATATCCCACTCACCCAGTGCCACATCCCCTCACCCAGTCCAATATCCCACTCACCCAGTTCCTCATCCCACCCACCCAGTGCCACATCCCACTCACCCAGTGCCACATCCCACTCACCCCGTGCAATATCCCATCCAGACATTCCCACCTCCCACTCACCCAGTCCCACATCCCACCCACCCATTCCCACATCGCACTCACCCAGTGCAAAATCCCACTCACCCAGTGCCACATCCCTCTCACCCCGTCCAATATCCCAACCAGACATTCCCACCTCCCACTCACCCAGTCCCACATTCCAATCTTCCAGTTCAAAATCCCACTCTCCCAGTCCCACATTCCACTCTCCCAGTCCAATATCCCACTCACCCAGACCCACATTCCATTCACCCAGTCCCACATCCCACTCATCCAGTCCCACATCCCACGCACCCAGTTCCACATACCTCTCACCAAGTCTGATATCCCACTCAACCTGTCCCTTATCCCTCTCTCCCAGTCCAATATCCCAGACACCCTGTCAAACATCCCTCTCAACCTGTCCAATATCCCACTCACCCAGTCCCTCATCCCACTCACCCAGTGCCACATCCCCTCACCCAGTCCAATATCCCACTCACCCAGTCCCTCATCCCACTCACCCAGTCCCACATCTCCTCACCAAGGCCAATATCCCACTCACCCAGTGCCACATCCCCTCACCCAATCCAATATCCCACTCACCCAGTGCCACATCCCCTCACCCAATCCAATATCCCACTCAATCAGTCCCACATCCCAATTACCTAGTCCCACATCCCACTCACCCAGTCCAATATCCCACTCATCCAGTCCCACATCCCTCTCACCCAGTCCAATATCCCACTCACCCAGTCCCACATTCCTCTCACCCAGTCCAATATCCCAATCACCCAGTCCCACATCCCAATTACCCAGTCCCACATCCCACTCACCCAGTCCAATATCCCACTCACCCAGTCCCACATCCCTCTCACCCAATCCAATATCCCACTCACCCAGTCCCACATTCCACTCATCCTGTCCCGTATCCCACTCACCCAGTCCAATATCCCACTCACCCAGTCCAATATCCCACTCTCCCAGTCCAATATCCCACTCTCCCAGTCCAATATCCCACTCTCCCTGTCCAATATCCCACTCACCCATTCCAATATCCCACTCACCCATTCCAATATCCCACTCACCCAGTCCAATATCCCACTCACCCAGTCCAATATCCCACTCACCCAGTCCAATATCCCACTCACCCAGTCCAATATCCCACTCACCCATTCCAATATCCCACTCACCCAGTCCAATATCCCACTCACCCAGTCCAATATCCCACTCACCCAGTCCAATATCCCACTCACCCAGTCCAATATCCCACTCACACAGTCCAATATCCCACTCACCCAGTCCCACATCCCTCTCACCCAGTCCAATATCCCACTCACTCAGTTCCACATCACACTAACCCAATCCAATATCCCACTCACCCAGTCCCACATCCGACACACCCAGTCCCGTATCCCACTCACCCAGTCCCACATCCCTCTCATGCAGTCCAATATCCCACTCACCCAGTCCCACATCCAACTAACCCAATCCAATATCCCACTCACTCAGTCCCACATCCCAAACACCCTGTCCCACATCCCAAACACCCAATCCCACATCCCAATCACCCATGCCAATATCCCACTCACCCATCCCACATCCCAAACACCCAGTCCCACATCCCAATCACCCATGCCAATATCCCACTCACGCATCCCACATCCCACTCACCCATCCCACATCCCAAACACCCAGTCCCACATCCCACTAACCCAATCCAATATCCCACTCACCCAGTCCCACATTCCATTCACCCAGTCCCACATTCCATTCACCCAGTCCCACATCTCTCTTTCCCAGTCCCGCATCCCACTCAGCCAGTCCCACATCCCAATCAACCATTCCCACATCCCACTCACCCAGTCCCTCATCCCACTCACCCAGTCCAACATCCTACTCACTCAGTCCCACATCCTACTCACCCAGTCCAATATCCCACTCACTCAGTCCCACTTCCCACTATCCCAATCCAACATCCCACTTACCCAGTCCAATATCCCACTCACTCAGTCCCACATCCCATTAACCCAATCCAATATCCCACTCACCCATTCCCACACCCCTTTCACCCAGTCCAATATCCCACTCACTCAGTTCCACATCCCACTAACCCTATCCAATATCCCACTCACCCAGTCCCACATCCCACTCACCCAGTCCCACATCCCACTCACTCTGTCCAATATGCCACAAACCCAGTCCTGCATCCCACTCACCCATTCCCACATCTCTCTCACCCAGTCAAACATCCCACTCACCCAGTCCAATATCCCACACACCCAGTCCCGCAGACTACTCACCCAATCCCACATCCCACTAACCCAGTCCAATATCCCACTCACCCAGTCCCACATCCCACCAACCCAATCCAATATCCCACTCATCCAGTCCCGCAGACTACTCACCCAGTTCCACATCCCACTAATCCAATCCAATATCCCACTCACCCATTCCCAAATTGCACTCTTCCAGTCCCATATCCCACTCACCCAGTCCAATAAACCACTCACCCAGTCCAATATCCCACTCAACCTGTCCAATATCCCACTCACCCATTCCCACATCCCACTCACCCAGTCCCACATCCCACTCAACCAGTCCAATAGCCCACTCACCCAGTCCAATATCCCACACACCCAGTCCAATATCCCACTCACCCAGTCTAAAATCCGACTCACCCAGTCCCACATCCCTCTTTCCCAGCCCCACATCCACACACCCAGACCCGCATCCCACTCACCCAGTCCCACACACCATTTACCCAGTCTCACATCCCTCTCACCCAGTCCGATATCCCACTCAACCAGTCCCTCATCCCTCTCTCCCAGTCCAATATCCCAGTCACCCAGTCCAATATCCCACTCACCCAGTCCAATATCCCACTCACCCAGTCCAATATCCCACTCACCCAGTCCAATATCCCACTCTCCCAGTCCAATATCCCACTCTCCCAGTCCAATATCCCACTCACCCAGTCCAATATCCCACTCACCCAGTCCAATATCCCACTCACCCAGTCCAATATCCCACTCACCCATTCCAATATCCCACTCACCCAGTCCAATATCCCACTCACCCAGTCCAATATCCCACTCACCCAGTCCAATATCCCACTCACCCAGTCCAATATCCCACTCACCCAGTCCAATATCCCACTCACCCAGTCCAATATCCCACTCACCCAGTCCCACATCCCACCAACCCAATCCAATATCCCACTCATCCAGTCCCGCAGACTACTCACCCAGTTCCACATCCCACTAATCCAATCCAATATCCCACTCACCCATTCCCAAATTGCACTCTTCCAGTCCCATATCCCACTCACCCAGTCCAATAAACCACTCACCCAGTCCAATATCCCACTCAACCTGTCCAATATCCCACTCACCCATTCCCACATCCCACTCACCCAGTCCCACATCCCACTCAACCAGTCCAATAGCCCACTCACCCAGTCCAATATCCCACACACCCAGTCCAATATCCCACTCACCCAGTCTAAAATCCGACTCACCCAGTCCCACATCCCTCTTTCCCAGCCCCACATCGACACACCCAGACCCGCATCCCACTCACCCAGTCCCACACACCATTTACCCAGTCTCACATCCCACTCACCCAGTCCCACATCCCTCTCACCCAGTCCGATATCCCACTCACCCAGTCCCACACACCATTTACCCAGTCCCACATCCCTCTCACCCAGTCCGATATCCCACTCAACCAGTCCCTCATCCCTCTCTCCCAGTCCAATATCCCAGTCACCCAGTCCAATATCCCACTCACCCAGTCCAATATCCCACTCACCCAGTCCAATATCCCACTCACCCAGTCCAATATCCCACTCTCCCAGTCCAATATCCCACTCACCCAGTCCAATATCCCACTCACCCAGTCCAATATCCCACTCACCCAGTCCAATATCCCACTCACCCAGTCCAATATCCCACTCACCCAGTCCAATATCCCACTCACCCATTCCAATATCCCACTCACCCAGTCCAAAATTCCACTCACCCAGTCCCACATCCCACTCACCCAGTCCAATAGCCCACTCACCCAGTCCAAAATCCCACTCACCCAGTCCAAAATTCCACTCACCCAGTCCCACATCCCACTCACCCATTCCCTCATCCCACTAACCGAGTCACACACACCATTCACTCAGTCCCTCATCCCTCTTTCCCAGTCCCGCATCCCACTCACCCAGTCCAATATCCCACTCACCCTGTCCCACATCCCACTAACCCAATCCAATATCCCACTCACCCAGTCCCACATTCCATTCACCCAGTCCTACATCCCTCTTTCCCTGTCCCGCATCCCACTCACCCAGTCCCACATCCCAATCACCCATGCCAATATCCCACTCACCCATCCCACATCCCACTCACCCAGTCCAACATCCCACTCACCCATTCCCATATCCCACTCACGCAGTCCAATAACCCACACACCCAGTCCCGCAACCCACTCACCCAGTCCAACATCTCACTCACTAAGTCCCACATCCTACTCACCCAGTCCAATATCCCACTCACTCAGTCCCACATCCCACTAACCCAATCCAACATCCCCCTCACCCAGTCCAATATCCCACTCACTCAGTCCCACATCCCACTAACCCAATCCAACATCCCCCTCACCCAGTCCAATATCCCACTCACCCTTCCCACATCCCACTAACCCAATCCAATATCCCACACACCCAGTCCCGCAACCCACTCAACCATTCCCACATCCCAGTCACGCAGTCCAAAATCCCACTCACCCTGTCCAAACTTCCTGTCACCAAGTCCCACATCCCACTCACCCATTCCCTCATCCCACTAACTGAGTCCCACACACCATTCACCCAGTCCAATATCCCACTCACCCAGTCCCACATCCCACACACCCAGTCCCACATCCCACTCACACTGTCCCGCATCCCACTCACCCAGTCCCACATTCCTCTCACACAGTCCAATATCCCACTCACCCAGTCCCACATCCCACTCACCCAGTCCAATATCCCACTCACCCAGTCCAATATCCCACTCACCCAGTCCCACATCCCACTCACCCAGTCCAATACCCCACTCACCCAGTCCCACATCCCACTCACCCATTCCAATATCCCACTCACCCATCCCACATCCCACTCACCCAGTCCCACATCCCTCTCACCCAGTCCCGCATCCCTCTTTCCCAGTCCCGCATCCCACTCACCCAGTCCCACATCCCACTCACCCAGTCCAATATCCCACTCACCCAGTCCCACATCCCACTAACCCAATCCAATATCCCACTCACCCAGTCCCACATTCCATTCACCCAGTACCACATCCCTCTTTCCCAGTCCTGTATCCCACTCACCCAGTACCACATCCCACTAACTCAATCCAATATCCCACTCACAGAGTCCCACATTCCATTCACCCAGTCCCACATCCCTCTTTCCCAGTCCCGCATCCCACTCACCCAGTCCAACATCCCACTCACGCAGTCCAATAACCCACTCACACAGTCCCACATCCCACTCACCCATTCCCACATCCCACTCATGCAGTCCAATAACCCACACACCCAGTCCCTCATCCCACTCACCCAGTCCAACATCCCACTCACTCAGTCCAATACCCCACTTACCCAGTCCCACATCCCACTCACCCATTCCAATATCCCACTCACCCATCCCACATCCCACTCACCCAGTCCCACATCCCACTCACCCAGTCCCACATCCCTCTTTCCCAGTCCCGCATCCCACTCACCCAGTCCCACATCCCACTCACCCAGTCCAATATCCCACTCACTCAGTCCCACATCCCACTAACCCAATCCAATATCCCACTCACCCAGTCCCACATTCCATTCACCCAGTCCCTCATCCCTCTTTCCCAGTCCCGTATCCCACTCACCCAGTACCACATCCCACTAACTCAATCCAATATCCCACTCAGAGTCCCACATTCCATTCACCCAGTCCCACATCCCTCTTTCTCAGTCCCGCATCCCACTCACCCAGTCCAACATCCCACTCACGCAGTCCAATAACCCACTCACACAGTCCCACATCCCACTCACCCATTCCCACATCCCACTCATGCAGTCCAATAACCCACACACCCAGTCCCTCATCCCACTCACCCAGTCCAACATCCCACTCACTCAGTCCCACAGCCTACTCACCCAGTCCAATATCCCACTCACTCAGTCCCACATCCCACTAACCCAATCCAACATCCCCCTCACACAGTCCAATATCCCACTCACTCAGTCCCACATCCCACTAACCCAATCCAATATCCCACTCACCCAGTCCCAAATCCCTCTCACACAGTCCAGTATCCCACTCACTCAGTTCCACATCCCACGAACCCAATCCAATATCCCACTCACCCAGTCCCACATCCCACACACCCAGTCCCACATCCCACTCACACTGTCCCGCATCCCACTCACCCAGTCCCACATTCCTCTCACACAGTCCAATATCCCACTCACCCAGTCCCACATTCCACTCACCCAGTCCAATAGCCCACTCACCCAGTCCCACATCCCACTCACCCAGTCCCACATCCCACTCACCCAGTCCCACATCCCACTCACCCAGTCCAAAATCCCACTTACCCAGTCCCACATCCCACTTACCCAGTCCCACATCCCACTTACCCAGTCCCACATCCCACTCACCCATTCCCTCATCCCACTAACCGAGTCACACACACCATTCACTCAGTCCCTCATCCCTCTTTCCCAGTCCCGCATCCCACTCACCCAGTCCCACATCCCACTCACCCAGTCCCACATCCCCTCACCCGGTCCAATATCCCACTCACCCAGTGCCACATCCCACTCACCCAGTCCAATATCCCACTCACCCAGTGCCACATCCCCTCACCCAGTCCAATATCCCACTCACCCAGTTCCTCATCCCACTCACCCAGTGCCACATCCCACTCACCCAGTGCCACATCCCACTCACCCCGTGCAATATCCCATCCAGACATTCCCACCTCCCACTCACCCAGTCCCACATCCCACCCACCCATTCCCACATCGCACTCACCCAGTGCAAAATCCCACTCACCCAGTGCCACATCCCACTCACACAGTCCAATATCCCACTCACCCAGTGCCACATCCCCTCACCCAGTCCAATATCCCACTCACCCAGTTCCTCATCCCACTCACCCAGTGCCACATCCCACTCACCCAGTGCCACATCCCCTCACCCAATCCAATATCCCACTCACCCAGTGCCACATCCCCTCACCCAATCCAATATCCCACTCAATCAGTCCCACATCCCAATTACCTAGTCCCACATCCCACTCACCCAGTCCAATATCCCACTCATCCAGACCCACATCCCTCTCACCCAGTCCAATATCCCACTCACCCAGTCCCACATTCCTCTCACCCAGTCCAATATCCCAATCACCCAGTCCCACATCCCAATTACCCAGTCCCACATCCCACTCACCCAGTCCAATATCCCACTCACCCAGTCCCACATCCCTCTCACCCAATCCAATATCCCACTCACCCAGTCCCACATTCCACTCATCCTGTCCCGTATCCCACTCACCCAGTCCCTCATCCCAAACACCCAGTCCCGCATCCCACTCACCCATTCCCACATACCACACACCCAGTCCAATATCCCACTCACCCAGTCCCACATTCCACTCATCCAGTCCCGTATCCCACTCACCCATTCCCACACTCCACTCATCCAGTCCCTTATCCCACTCACCCAGTCCCTCATCCCAAACACCCAGTCCTGCATCCCACTCACCCATTCCCACATCCCACTCACAGAGTCCAATATCCCACACACCCAGCCCCGCATCCCACTCACCTAGTACCTCATCTCTCTCACCCAGTCCCACATCCCACGATCCCAATCCAATATCCCACTCACCCAGTCCCACAACCCACTAACCCAATCCAATATCCCACTCACCCAGTCCCACATTGCATTCATCCAGTCCTACATCCCATTCACCCAGCCCCACATCCCACTCACCCAGTCCCTCATCCCACGCACCCAGTCCCACATCCCTCTCACCCAGTCCAATGTCCCACTCACCCAGTCCCACATCCCTCTCTCCCAGTCCAATATCCCATACACCCAGTCTCGCATCCCACTCACCCAGTCCCACATCCCTCTCACCCAGTCCAATGTCCCACTCACCCAGTCCCACATCCCACTCACCCAGTCCAATATCCCATACACCCAGTCCCGCATCCCACTCACCTAGTCCCACATCCCTCTCACCCAGTCCAATATCCCACTCACCCAGTCCCACATCCCACTCACCCAGTCCCACATCCCAATCACCCAGTCCCACATTCCACTCATCAAGTCCCGTATCCCACTCACCCAGTCCCTCATCCCAAACACCCAGTCCCGCATCCCACTCACCCATTCCCACATCCCACTCACAGAGTCCAATATCCCACTCACACGGTCCCACATCCCACTCACCCAGTCCAATATCTCACTCGCCCAGTCCAATATCCCACTCACCCAGTCCCGCATCCCACTCACCCAGTCCCACTTCCCACTCACCCAGTCCCACATCCCACTCACCCAGTACCACATCTCTCTCACCCGGTACCACATCCCACTAACCAAATCCAATATCCCACTCACCCAGTCCCACATCCCACTCACCCAGTCCCACATCTCTATCACCCAGTCCCACATCTCTCTCACCCAGTCCCACATCCCACTCACCCAGTCCAATATCCCACACACACGGTCCCGCATACTCATCACCCAGTCCCACATCCCACTAACCCAATCCAATATCCCACTCACCCAGTCCCACATCCCACTCACCCAGTCCCACATCCCACTAACCAAATCCAACATCCCACTCACCCAGTCCAATATCCCACTCACTCAGTCCCACATCCCACTAACCCAATCCAATATCCCACTCACCCAGTCCCACATCCCTCTCACCCAGTCCAATATCCCACTCACTCAGTTCCACATCACACTAACCCAATCCAATATCCCACTCACCCGGTCCCACATCCCTCTCACCCAGTCCAATATCCCACTAACCCAGTCCCACATCCAACTAACCCAATCCAATATCCCACTCACTCAGTCCCACATCCCAAACACCCAGTCCCACATCCCAAACACCCAATCCCACATCCCAATCACCCATGCCAATATCCCACTCACCCATCCCACATCCCAAACACCCAGTCCCACATCCCAATCACCCATGCCAATATCCCACTCACCCAGTCCCGCATCCCACTCACCCAGTCAAATATGCCACTCACCCAGTCCCGCAGACTACTCACCCAATCCCACATCCCACTAACCCAGTCCAATATCCCACTCACCCAGTCCCACATCCCACCAACCCAATCCAATATCCCACTCATCCAGTCCCGCAGACTGCTCACCCAGTTCCACATCCCACTAATCCAATCCAATATCCCACTCACCCATTCCCAAATTGCACTCTTCCAGTCCCATATCCCACTCACCCAGTCCAATAAACCACTCACCCAGTCCAATATCCCACTCACCCAGTCCAATATCCCACTCACCCATTCCCACATCCCACTCACCCAGTCCCACATCCCACTCAACCAGTCCAATAGCCCACTCACCCAGTCCAATATCCCACACACCCAGTCCAATATCCCACTCACCAAGTCTAAAATCCGACTCACCCAGTCCCACATCCCTCTTTCCCAGCCCCACATCCACACACCCAGACCCGCATCCCACTCACCCAGTCCCTCACACCATTTACCCAGTCTCACATCCCACTCACCCAGTCCCACATCCCTCTCACCCAGTCCGATATCCCACTCAACCAGTCCCTCATCCCTCTCTCCCAGTCCAATATCCCAGTCACCCAGTCCAATATCCCAGTCACCCAGTCCAATATCCCACTCACCCAGTCCAATATCCCACTCACCCAGTCCAATATCCCACTCTCCCAGTCCAATATCCCACTCTCCCTGTCCAATATCCCACTCACCCATTCCAATATCCCACTCACCCAGTCCAATATCCCACTCACCCATTCCAATATCCCACTCACCCAGTCCAATATCCCACTCACCCAGTCCAATATCCCACTCACCCATTCCAATATCCCACTCACCCAGTCCAATATCCCACTCACTCAGTCCCACATCCCACTAACCCAATCCAATATCCCACTCACCCAGTCCCACATCCCTCTCACCCAGTCCAATATCCCACTCACTCAGTTCCACATCACACTAACCCAATCCAATATCCCACTCACCCGGTCCCACATCCCTCTCACCCAGTCCAATATCCCACTCACCCAGTCCCACATCCCTCTCACCCAGTCCAATATCCCACTAACCCAGTCCCACATCCGACACACCCAGTCCCGTATCCCACTCACCCAGTCCCACATCCCTCTCATGCAGTCCAATATCCCACTCACCCAGTCCCACATCCAACTAACCCAATCCAATATCCCACTCACTCAGTCCCACATCCCAAACACCCTGTCCCACATCCCAAACACCCAATCCCACATCCCAATCACCCATGCCAATATCCCACTCACCCATCCCACATCCCAAACACCCAGTCCCACATCCCAATCACCCATGCCAATATCCCACTCACGCATCCCACATCCCACTCACCCATCCCACATCCCAAACACCCAGTCCCACATCCCACTAACCCAATCCAATATCCCACTCACCCAGTCCCACATTCCATTCACCCAGTCCCACATTCCATTCACCCAGTCCCACATCTCTCTTTCCCAGTCCCGCATCCCACTCAGCCAGTCCCACATCCCAATCACCCATTCCCACATCCCACTCACCCAGTCCCTCATCCCACTCACCCAGTCCAACATCCTACTCACTCAGTCCCACATCCTACTCACCCAGTCCAATATCCCACTCACTCAGTCCCACTTCCCACTATCCCAATCCAACATCCCACTCACCCAGTCCAATATCCCACTCACTCAGTCCCACATCCCATTAACCCAATCCAATATCCCACTCACCCATTCCCACACCCCTTTCACCCAGTCCAATATCCCACTCACTCAGTTCCACATCCCACTAACCCTATCCAATATCCCACTCACCCAGTCCCACATCCCACTCACCCAGTCCCACATCCCACTCACCCAGTCCCACATCCCACTCACTCTGTCCAATATCCCACAAACCCAGTCCTGCATCCCACTCACCCATTCCCACATCTCTCTCACCCAGTCAAACATCCCACTCACCCAGTCCAATATCCCACACACCCAGTCCCGCAGACTACTCACCCAATCCCACATCCCACTAACCCAGTCCAATATCCCACTCACCCAGTCCCACATCCCTCCAACCCAATCCAATATCCCACTCATCCAGTCCCGCAGACTACTCACCCAGTTCCACATCCCACTAATCCAATCCAATATCCCACTCACCCATTCCCAAATTGCACTCTTCCAGTCCCATATCCCACTCACCCAGTCCAATAAACCACTCACCCAGTCCAATATCCCACTCACCCATTCCCACATCCCACTCACCCAGTCCCACATCCCACTCAACCAGTCCAATAGCCCACTCACCCAGTCCAATATCCCACACACCCAGTCCAATATCCCACTCACCCAGTCTAAAATCCGACTCACCCAGTCCCACATCCCTCTTTCCCAGCCCCACATCCACACACCCAGACCCGCATCCCACTCACCCAGTCCCACACACCATTTACCCAGTCTCACATCCCACTCACCCAGTCCCACATCCCTCTCACCCAGTCCGATATCCCACTCAACCAGTCCCTCATCCCTCTCTCCCAGTCCAATATCCCAGTCACCCAGTCCAATATCCCAGTCACCCAGTCCAATATCCCACTCACCCAGTCCAATATCCCACTCACCCAGTCCAATATCCCACTCACACAGTCCAATATCCCACTCACCCAGTCCAATATCCCACTCACCCAGTCCAATATCCCACTCTCCCAGTCCAATATCCCACTCACCCAGTCCAATATCCCACTCACCCAGTCCAATATCCCACTCACCCATTCCAATATCCCACTCACCCAGTCCAATATCCCACTCACCCAGTCCCACATCCCACCAACCCAATCCAATATCCCACTCATCCAGTCCCGCAGACTACTCACCCAGTTCCACATCCCACTAATCCAATCCAATATCCCACTCACCCATTCCCAAATTGCACTCTTCCAGTCCCATATCCCACTCACCCAGTCCAATAAACCACTCACCCAGTCCAATATCCCACTCAACCTGTCCAATATCCCACTCACCCATTCCCACATCCCACTCACCCAGTCCCACATCCCACTCAACCAGTCCAATAGCCCACTCACCCAGTCCAATATCCCACATACCCAGTCCAATATCCCACTCACCCAGTCCCACATCCCACTCAACCAGTCCAATATCCCAGTCACCCAGTCCAATATCCCACTCACCCAGTCCAATATCCCACTCACCCAGTCCAATATCCCACTCACCCAGTTCAATATCCCACTCACCCATTCCAATATCCCACTCTCCCAGTCCAATATCCCACTCTCCCAGTCCAATATCCCACTCTCCCAGTCCAATATCCCACTCTCCCAGTCCAATATCCCACTCACCCAGTCCAATATCCCACTCACCCAGTCCAATATCCCACTCACCCAGTCCAATATCCCACTCACCCAGTCCAATATCCCACTCACCCAGTCCAATATCCCACTCACCCAGTCCAAAATTCCACTCACCCAGTCCCACATCCCACTCACCCAGTCCAATAGCCCACTCACCCAGTCCAAAATCCCACTCACCCAGTCCAAAATTCCACTCACCCAGTCCCACATCCCACTCACCCATTCCCTCATCCCACTAACCGAGTCACACACACCATTCACTCAGTCCCTCATCCCTCTTTCCCAGTCCCGCATCCCACTCACCCAGTCCCACATCCCACTCACCCAGTCCCACATCCCCTCACCCGGTCCAATATCCCACTCACCCAGTGCCACATCCCACTCACCCAGTCCAATATCCCACTCACCCAGTGCCACATCCCCTCACCCAGTCCAATATCCCACTCACCCAGTTCCTCATCCCACTCACCCAGTGCCACATCCCACTCACCCAGTGCCACATCCCACTCACCCCGTGCAATATCCCATCCAGACATTCCCACCTCCCACTCACCCAGTCCCACATCCCACCCACCCATTCCCACATCGCACTCACCCAGTGCAAAATCCCACTCACCCAGTGCCACATCCCTCTCACCCCGTCCAATATCCCAACCAGACATTCCCACCTCCCACTCACCCAGTCCCACATTCCAATCTTCCAGTTCAAAATCCCACTCTCCCAGTCCCACATTCCACTCTCCCAGTCCAATATCCCACTCACCCAGACCCACATTCCATTCACCCAGTCCCACATCCCACTCACCCAGTCCCACATCCCTCTCACCCAGTCCGATATCCCACTCAACCAGTCCCTCATCCCTCTCTCCCAGTCCAATATCCCAGTCACCCAGTCCAATATCCCAGTCACCCAGTCCAATATCCCACTCACCCAGTCCAATATCCCACTCACCCAGTCCAATATCCCACTCTCCCAGTCCAATATCCCACTCTCCCTGTCCAATATCCCACTCACCCATTCCAATATCCCACTCACCCAGTCCAATATCCCACTCACCCATTCCAATATCCCACTCACCCAGTCCAATATCCCACTCACCCAGTCCAATATCCCACTCACCCATTCCAATATCCCACTCACCCAGTCCAATATCCCACTCACTCAGTCCCACATCCCACTAACCCAATCCAATATCCCACTCACCCAGTCCCACATCCCTCTCACCCAGTCCAATATCCCACTCACTCAGTTCCACATCACACTAACCCAATCCAATATCCCACTCACCCGGTCCCACATCCCTCTCACCCAGTCCAATATCCCACTCACCCAGTCCCACATCCCTCTCACCCAGTCCAATATCCCACTAACCCAGTCCCACATCCGACACACCCAGTCCCGTATCCCACTCACCCAGTCCCACATCCCTCTCATGCAGTCCAATATCCCACTCACCCAGTCCCACATCCAACTAACCCAATCCAATATCCCACTCACTCAGTCCCACATCCCAAACACCCTGTCCCACATCCCAAACACCCAATCCCACATCCCAATCACCCATGCCAATATCCCACTCACCCATCCCACATCCCAAACACCCAGTCCCACATCCCAATCACCCATGCCAATATCCCACTCACGCATCCCACATCCCACTCACCCATCCCACATCCCAAACACCCAGTCCCACATCCCACTAACCCAATCCAATATCCCACTCACCCAGTCCCACATTCCATTCACCCAGTCCCACATTCCATTCACCCAGTCCCACATCTCTCTTTCCCAGTCCCGCATCCCACTCAGCCAGTCCCACATCCCAATCACCCATTCCCACATCCCACTCACCCAGTCCCTCATCCCACTCACCCAGTCCAACATCCTACTCACTCAGTCCCACATCCTACTCACCCAGTCCAATATCCCACTCACTCAGTCCCACTTCCCACTATCCCAATCCAACATCCCACTCACCCAGTCCAATATCCCACTCACTCAGTCCCACATCCCATTAACCCAATCCAATATCCCACTCACCCATTCCCACACCCCTTTCACCCAGTCCAATATCCCACTCACTCAGTTCCACATCCCACTAACCCTATCCAATATCCCACTCACCCAGTCCCACATCCCACTCACCCAGTCCCACATCCAACTCACCCAGTCCCACATCCCACTCACTCTGTCCAATATCCCACAAACCCAGTCCTGCATCCCACTCACCCATTCCCACATCTCTCTCACCCAGTCAAACATCCCACTCACCCAGTCCAATATCCCACACACCCAGTCCCGCAGACTACTCACCCAATCCCACATCCCACTAACCCAGTCCAATATCCCACTCACCCAGTCCCACATCCCTCCAACCCAATCCAATATCCCACTCATCCAGTCCCGCAGACTACTCACCCAGTTCCACATCCCACTAATCCAATCCAATATCCCACTCACCCATTCCCAAATTGCACTCTTCCAGTCCCATATCCCACTCACCCAGTCCAATAAACCACTCACCCAGTCCAATATCCCACTCACCCATTCCCACATCCCACTCACCCAGTCCCACATCCCACTCAACCAGTCCAATAGCCCACTCACCCAGTCCAATATCCCACACACCCAGTCCAATATCCCACTCACCCAGTCTAAAATCCGACTCACCCAGTCCCACATCCCTCTTTCCCAGCCCCACATCCACACACCCAGACCCGCATCCCACTCACCCAGTCCCACACACCATTTACCCAGTCTCACATCCCACTCACCCAGTCCCACATCCCTCTCACCCAGTCCGATATCCCACTCAACCAGTCCCTCATCCCTCTCTCCCAGTCCAATATCCCAGTCACCCAGTCCAATATCCCAGTCACCCAGTCCAATATCCCACTCACCCAGTCCAATATCCCACTCACCCAGTCCAATATCCCACTCACACAGTCCAATATCCCACTCACCCAGTCCAATATCCCACTCACCCAGTCCAATATCCCACTCTCCCAGTCCAATATCCCACTCACCCAGTCCAATATCCCACTCACCCAGTCCAATATCCCACTCACCCATTCCAATATCCCACTCACCCAGTCCAATATCCCACTCACCCAGTCCCACATCCCACCAACCCAATCCAATATCCCACTCATCCAGTCCCGCAGACTACTCACCCAGTTCCACATCCCACTAATCCAATCCAATATCCCACTCACCCATTCCCAAATTGCACTCTTCCAGTCCCATATCCCACTCACCCAGTCCAATAAACCACTCACCCAGTCCAATATCCCACTCAACCTGTCCAATATCCCACTCACCCATTCCCACATCCCACTCACCCAGTCCCACATCCCACTCAACCAGTCCAATAGCCCACTCACCCAGTCCAATATCCCACATACCCAGTCCAATATCCCACTCACCCAGTCCCACATCCCACTCAACCAGTCCAATATCCCAGTCACCCAGTCCAATATCCCACTCACCCAGTCCAATATCCCACTCACCCAGTCCAATATCCCACTCACCCAGTTCAATATCCCACTCACCCATTCCAATATCCCACTCTCCCAGTCCAATATCCCACTCTCCCAGTCCAATATCCCACTCTCCCAGTCCAATATCCCACTCTCCCAGTCCAATATCCCACTCACCCAGTCCAATATCCCACTCACCCAGTCCAATATCCCACTCACCCAGTCCAATATCCCACTCACCCAGTCCAATATCCCACTCACCCAGTCCAATATCCCACTCACCCAGTCCAAAATTCCACTCACCCAGTCCCACATCCCACTCACCCAGTCCAATAGCCCACTCACCCAGTCCAAAATCCCACTCACCCAGTCCAAAATTCCACTCACCCAGTCCCACATCCCACTCACCCATTCCCTCATCCCACTAACCGAGTCACACACACCATTCACTCAGTCCCTCATCCCTCTTTCCCAGTCCCGCATCCCACTCACCCAGTCCCACATCCCACTCACCCAGTCCCACATCCCCTCACCCGGTCCAATATCCCACTCACCCAGTGCCACATCCCACTCACCCAGTCCAATATCCCACTCACCCAGTGCCACATCCCCTCACCCAGTCCAATATCCCACTCACCCAGTTCCTCATCCCACTCACCCAGTGCCACATCCCACTCACCCAGTGCCACATCCCACTCACCCCGTGCAATATCCCATCCAGACATTCCCACCTCCCACTCACCCAGTCCCACATCCCACCCACCCATTCCCACATCGCACTCACCCAGTGCAAAATCCCACTCACCCAGTGCCACATCCCTCTCACCCCGTCCAATATCCCAACCAGACATTCCCACCTCCCACTCACCCAGTCCCACATTCCAATCTTCCAGTTCAAAATCCCACTCTCCCAGTCCCACATTCCACTCTCCCAGTCCAATATCCCACTCACCCAGACCCACATTCCATTCACCCAGTCCCACATCCCACTCATCCAGTCCCACATCCCACGCACCCAGTTCCACATACCTCTCACCCAGTCTGATATCCCACTCAACCTGTCCCTTATCCCTCTCTCCCAGTCCAATATCCCAGACACCCTGTCAAACATCCCTCTCAACCTGTCCAATATCCCACTCACCCAGTCCCTCATCCCACTCACCCAGTGCCACATCCCCTCACCCAGTCCAATATCCCACTCACCCAGTCCCTCATCCCACTCACCCAGTCCCACATCTCCTCACCAAGGCCAATATCCCACTCACCCAGTGCCACATCCCCTCACCCAATCCAATATCCCACTCACCCAGTGCCACATCCCCTCACCCAATCCAATATCCCACTCAATCAGTCCCACATCCCAATTACCTAGTCCCACATCCCACTCACCCAGTCCAATATCCCACTCATCCAGTCCCACATCCCTCTCACCCAGTCCAATATCCCACTCACCCAGTCCCACATTCCTCTCACCCAGTCCAATATCCCAATCACCCAGTCCCACATCCCAATTACCCAGTCCCACATCCCACTCACCCAGTCCAATATCCCACTCACCCAGTCCCACATCCCTCTCACCCAATCCAATATCCCACTCACCCAGTCCCACATTCCACTCATCCTGTCCCGTATCCCACTCACCCAGTCCCTCATCCCAAACACCCAGTCCCGCATCCCACTCACCCATTCCCACATCCCACACACCCAGTCCAATATCCCACTCACCCAGTCCCACATTCCACTCATCCAGTCCCGTATCCCACTCACCCAGTCCCACATCCCACTCACAGAGTCCAATATCCCACACACCCAGCCCCGCATCCCACTCACCTAGTACCTCATCTCTCTCACCCAGTCCCACATCCCACGATCCCAATCCAATATCCCACTCACCCAGTCCCACAACCCACTAACCCAATCCAATATCCCACTCACCCAGTCCCATATTGCATTCATCCAGTCCCACATCCCATTCACCCAGCCCCACATCCCACTCACCCAGTCCCTCATCCCACGCACCCAGTCCCACATCCCTCTCACCCAGTCCAATGTCCCACTCACCCAGTCCCACATCCCTCTCTCCCAGTCCAATATCCCATACACCCAGTCTCGCATCCCACTCACCCAGTCCCACATCCCTCTCACCCAGTCCAATGTCCCACTCACCCAGTCCCACATCCCACTCACCCAGTCCAATATCCCATACACCCAGTCCCGCATCCCACTCACCTAGTCCCACATCCCTCTCACCCAGTCCAATATCCCACTCACCCAGTCCCACATCCCACGCACCCAGTCCCACATCCCAATCACCCAGTCCCACATTCCACTCATCAAGTCCCGTATCCCACTCACCCAGTCCCTCATCCCAAACACCCAGTCCCGCATCCCACTCACCCATTCCCACATCCCACTCACAGAGTCCAATATCCCACTCACACGGTCCCACATCCCACTCACCCAGTCCAATATCTCACTCGCCCAGTCCAATATCCCACTCACCCAGTCCCGCATCCCACTCACCCAGTCCCACTTCCCACTCACCCAGTACCACATCTCTCTCACCCGGTACCACATCCCACTAACCAAATCCAATATCCCACTCACCCAGTCCCACATCCCACTCACCCAGTCCCACATCTCTATCACCCAGTCCCACATCTCTCTCACCCAGTCCCACATCCCACTCACCCAGTCCAATATCCCACACACACGGTCCCGCATACTCATCACCCAGTCCCACATCCCACTAACCCAATCCAATATCCCACTCACCCAGTCCCACATCTCTCTCACCCAGTCCCACATCCCACTCACCCAGTCCAATATCCCACACACACGGTCCCGCATACTCATCACCCAGTCCCACATCCCACTAACCCAATCCAATATCCCACTCACCCAGTCCCACATCCCACTCACCCAGTCCCACATCCCACTAACCAAATCCAACATCCCACTCACTCAGTCCAATATCCCACTCACTCAGTCCCACATCCCACTAACCCAATCCAATATCCCACTCACCCAGTCCCACATCCCTCTCACCCAGTCCAATATCCCACTCACTCAGTTCCACATCACACTAACCCAATCCAATATCCCACTCACCCGGTCCCACATCCCTCTCACCCAGTCCAATATCCCACTCACCCAGTCCCACATCCCTCTCACCCAGTCCAATATCCCACTAACCCAGTCCCACATCCGACACACCCAGTCCCGTATCCCACTCACCCAGTCCCACATCCCTCTCATGCAGTCCAATATCCCACTCACCCAGTCCCACATCCAACTAACCCAATCCAATATCCCACTCACTCAGTCCCACATCCCAAACACCCAGTCCCACATCCCAAACACCCAATCCCACATCCCAATCACCCATGCCAATATCCCACTCACCCATCCCACATCCCAAACACCCAGTCCCACATCCCAATCACCCATGCCAATATCCCACTCACCCAGTCCCGCATCCCACTCACCCAGTCAAATATGCCACTCACCCAGTCCCACATCCCACCAACCCAATCCAATATCCCACTCATCCAGTCCCGCAGACTGCTCACCCAGTTCCACATCCCACTAATCCAATCCAATATCCCACTCACCCATTCCCAAATTGCACTCTTCCAGTCCCATATCCCACTCACCCAGTCCAATAAACCACTCACCCAGTCCAATATCCCACTCAACCTGTCCAATATCCCACTCACCCATTCCCACATCCCACTCACCCAGTCCCACATCCCACTCAACCAGTCCAATAGCCCACTCACCCAGTCCAATATCCCACATACCCAGTCCAATATCCCACTCACCCAGTCTAAAATCCGACTCACCCAGTCCCACATCCCTCTTTCCCAGCCCCACATCCACACACCCAGACCCGCATCCCACTCACCCAGTCCCACACACCATTTACCCAGTCTCACATCCCACTCACCCAGTCCCACATCCCTCTCACCCAGTCCGATATCCCACTCTCCCAGTCCAATATCCCAGTCACCCAGTCCAATATCCCACTCACCCAGTCCAATATCCCACTCACCCAGTCCAATATCCCACTCTCCCAGTCCAATATCCCACTCTCCCTGTCCAATATCCCACTCACCCAGTCCCACACACCATTTACCCAGTCTCACATCCCACTCACCCAGTCCCACATCCCTCTCACCCAGTCCGATATCCCACTCTCCCAGTCCAATATCCCAGTCACCCAGTCCAATATCCCACTCACCCAGTCCAATATCCCACTCACCCAGTCCAATATCCCACTCTCCCAGTCCAATATCCCACTCTCCCAGTCCAATATCCCACTCTCCCTGTCCAATATCCCACTCACCCAGTCCAATATCCCACTCACCCAGTCCAATATCCCACTCACCCAGTCCAATATCCCACTCACCCATTCCAATATCCCACTCACCCATTCCAATATCCCACTCACCCAGTCCAATATCCCACTCACTCAGTCCCACATCCCACTAACCCAATCCAATATCCCACTCACCCAGTCCCACATCCCTCTCACCCAGTCCAATATCCCACTCACCCAGTCCCACATCCCTCTCACCCAGTCCAATATCCCACTAACCCAGTCCCACATCCGACACACCCAGTCCCGTATCCCACTCACCCAGTCCCACATCCCTCTCATGCAGTCCAATATCCCACTCACCCAGTCCCACATCCAACTAACCCAATCCAATATCCCACTCACTCAGTCCCACATCCCAAACACCCTGTCCCACATCCCAAACACCCAATCCCACATCCCAATCACCCATGCCAATATCCCACTCACCCATCCCACATCCCAAACACCCAGTCCCACATCCCAATCACCCATGCCAATATCCCACTCACGCATCCCACATCCCACTCACCCATCCCACATTCCATTCACCCAGTCCCACATCCCACTAACCCAATCCAATATCCCACTCACCCAGTCCCACATTCCATTCACCCAGTCCCACATTCCATTCACCCAGTCCCACATCTCTCTTTCCCAGTCCCGCATCCCACTCAGCCAGTCCCACATCCCAATCACCCATTCCCACATCCCACTCACCCAGTCCCTCATCCCACTCACCCAGTCCAACATCCTACTCACTCAGTCCCACATCCTACTCACCCAGTCCAATATCCCACTCACTCAGTCCCACTTCCCACTATCCCAATCCAACATCCCACTCACCCAGTCCAATATCCCACTCACTCAGTCCCACATCCCATTAACCCAATCCCACATCCCACTCACCCAGTCCCACATCCCACTCACTCTGTCCAATATCCCACAAACCCAGTCCTGCATCCCACTCACCCATTCCCACATCTCTCTCACCCAGTCAAACATCCCACTCACCCAGTACAATATCCCACACACCCAGTCCCGCAGACTACTCACCCAATCCCACATCCCACTAACCCAGTCCAATATCCCACTCACCCAGTCCCACATCCCACCAACCCAATCCAATATCCCACTCATCCAGTCCCGCAGACTACTCACCCAGTTCCACATCCCACTAATCCAATCCAATATCCCACTCACCCATTCCCAAATTGCACTCTTCCAGTCCCATATCCCACTCACCCAGTCCAATAAACCACTCACCCAGTCCAATATCCCACTCAACCTGTCCAATATCCCACTCACCCATTCCCACATCCCACTCACCCAGTCCCACATCCCACTCAACCTGTCCAATATCCCACTCACCCATTCCCACATCCCACTCACCCAGTCCCACATCCCACTCAACCAGTCCAATAGCCCACTCACCCAGTCCAATATCCCACACACCCAGTCCAATATCCCACTCACCCAGTCTAAAATCCGACTCACCCAGTCCCACATCCCTCTTTTCCAGCCCCACATCCACACACCCAGACCCGCATCCCACTCACCCAGTCCCACACACCATTTACCCAGTCTCACATCCCACTCACCCAGTCCCACATCCCTCTCACCCAGTCCAATATCCCACTCAACCAGTCCCTCATCCCTCTCTCCCAGTCCAATATCCCAGTCACCCAGTCCAATATCCCAGTCACCCAGTCCAATATCCCACTCACCCAGTCCAATATCCCACTCACCCAGTCCAATATCCCACTCACCCAGTCCAATATCCCAGTCACCCAGTCCAATATCCCACTCACCCAGTCCAATATCCCACTCACCCAGTCCAATATCCCACTCTCCCAGTCCAATATCCCACTCTCCCAGTCCAATATCCCACTCACCCATTCCAATATCCCACTCACCCAGTCCAATATCCCACTCACCCAGTCCAATATCCCACTCACCCAGTCCAATATCCCACTCACCCAGTCCAATATCCCACTCACCCAGTCCCACATCCCACCAACCCAATCCAATATCCCACTCATCCAGGCCCGCAGACTACTCACCCAGTTCCACATCCCACTAATCCAATCCAATATCCCACTCACCCATTCCCAAATTGCACTCTTCCAGTCCCATATCCCACTCACCCAGTCCAATAAACCACTCACCCAGTCCAATATCCCACTCAACCTGTCCAATATCCCACTCACCCATTCCCACATCCCACTCACCCAGTCCCACATCCCACTCAACCAGTCCAATAGCCCACTCACCCAGTCCAATATCCCACACACCCAGTCCAATATCCCACTCACCCAGTCTAAAATCCGACTCACCCAGTCCCACATCCCTCTTTCCCAGCCCCACATCCACACACCCAGACCCGCATCCCACTCACCCAGTCCCACACACCATTTACCCTGTCTCACATCCCACTCACCCAGTCCCACATCCCTCTCACCCAGTCCAATATCCCAGTCACCCAGTCCAATATCCCACTCACCCAGTCCAATATCCCACTCACCCAGTCCAATATCCCACTCACCCAGTCCAATATCCCACTCTCCCAGTCCAATATCCCACTCTCCCAGTCCAATATCCCACTCTCCCAGTCCAATATCCCACTCTCCCAGTCCAATATCCCACTCACCCAGTCCAATATCCCACTCACCCAGTCCAATATCCCACTCACCCAGTCCAATATCCCACTCACCCAGTCCAATATCCCACTCACCCAGTCCAATATTCCACTCACCCAGTCCAATATCCCACTCACCCATTCCAATATCCCACTCACCCAGTCCAAAATTCCACTCACCCAGTGCCACATCCCACTCACCCAGTCCAATAGCCCACTCACCCAGTCCAAAATTCCACTCACCCAGTCCCACATCCCACTCACCCATTCCCTCATCCCACTAACCGAGTCACACACACCATTCACTCAGTCCCTCATCCCTCTTTCCCAGTCCCGCATCCCACTCACCCAGTCCAATATCCCACTCACCCTGTCCCACATCCCACTAACCCAATCCAATATCCCACTCACCCAGTCCCACATTCCATTCACCCAGTCCCACATCCCTCTTTCCCTGTCCCGCATCCCACTCACCCAGTCCCACATCGGAATCACCCATGCCAATATCCCACTCACCCAGTCCCACATCCCACTCACCCAGTCCAATATCCCACTCACCCAGTCCCACATCCCACTAACCCAATCCAATATCCCACTCACCCAGTCCCACATTCCATTCACCCAGTCCCACATCCCTCTTTCCCAGTCCTGTATCCCACTCACCCAGTACCACATCCCACTAACTCAATCCAATATCCCACTCACAGAGTCCCACATTCCATTCACCCAGTCCCACATCCCTCTTTCCCAGTCCCGCATCCCACTCACCCAGTCCAACATCCCACTCACGCAGTCCAATAACCCACTCACGCAGTCCCACATCCCACTCACCCATTCCCACATCCCACTCATGCAGTCCAATAACCCACACACCCAGTCCCTCATCCCACTCACCCAGTCCAACATCCCACTCACTCAGTCCAATACCCCACTCACCCAGTCCCACATCCCACTCACCCATTCCAATATCCCACTCACCCATCCCACATCCCACTCACCCAGTCCCACATCCCACTCACCCAGTCCCACATCCCTCTTTCCCAGTCCCGCATCCCACTCACCCAGTCCCACATCCCACTCACCCAGTCCAATAGCCCACTCACCCAGTCCAATATCCCACTCACCCATTCCAATATCCCACTCACCCAGTCTAAAATCCGACTCACCCAGTCCCACATCCCTCTTTCCCAGCCCCACATTCACACACCCAGACCCGCATCCCACTCACCCAGTCCCACACACCATTTACCCAGTCTCACATCCCACTCACCCAGTCCCACATCCCTCTCACCCAGTCCCACATCCCTCTCACCCAGTCCGATATCCCACTCAACCAGTCCCTCATCCCTCTCTCCCAGTCCAATATCCCAGTCACCCAGTCCAGTATCCCAGTCACCCAGTCCAATATCCCAGTCACCCAGTCCAATATCCCACTCACCCAGTCCAATATCCCACTCACCCAGTCCAATATCCCACTCACCCAGTCCAATATCCCACTCACCCATTCCAATATCCCACTCACCCATTCCAATATCCCACACACCCAGTCCCGCATCCCACTCACCCATTCCCACATCCCACTCACCCATTCCCACATCCCACTCACTCAGTCCAATATCCCACTCACTCAGTCCAATATCCCACTCACTCAGTCCAATATCCCACTCACTCAGTCCAATATCCCACTCACCCATTCCCACATCCCACTCACCCAGTCCCACATCCCACTCACCCAGTCCAATAGCCCACTCACCCAGTCCAAAATCCCACTCACCCAGTCCAAAATTCCACTCACCCAGTCCAAAATTCCACTCACCCAGTCCCACATCCCACTCACCCATTCCCTCATCCCACTAACCGAGTCACACACACCATTCACTCAGTCCCTCATCCCTCTTTCCCAGTCCCGCATCCCACTCACCCAGTCCAATATCCCACTCACCCAGTCCCACATTCCATTCACCCAGTCCCACATCCCTCTTTCCCAGTCCCGCATCCCACTCACCCAGTCCCACATCCCAATCACCCATGCCAATATCCCACTCACCCATCCCACATCCCACTCACCCAGTCCAACATCCCACTCACCCATTCCCACATCCCACTCACGCAGTCCAATAACCCACACACCCAGTCCCGCAACCCACTCACCCAGTCCAACATCTCACTCACTAAGTCCCACATCCTACTCACCCAGTCCAATATCCCACTCACTCAGTCCCACATCCCACTAACCCAATCCAACATCCCCCTCACCCAGTCCAATATCCCACTCACTCAGTCCCACATCCCACTAACCCAATCCAATATCCCACTCACCCATGCCAATATCCCACTCACCCATCCCACATCCCACTAACCCAATCCAATATCCCACACACCCAGTCCCGCAACCCACTCACCCATTCCCACATCCCAGTCACGCAGTCCAAAATCCCACTCACCCTGTCCAAACTTCCTGTCACCAAGTCCCACATCCCACTCACCCATTCCCTCATCCCACGAACTGAGTCCCACACACCATTCACCCAGTCTAATATCCCACTCACCCAGTCCCACATCCCACACACCCAGTCCCACATCCCACTCACACTGTCCCGCATCCCACTCACCTAGTCCCACATTCCTCTCACACAGTCCAATATCCCACTCACCCAGTCCCACATCCCACTCACCCAGTCCAATATCCCACTCACCCAGTCCCACATCCCACTCACCCAGTCCAATACCCCACTCACCCAGTCCCACATCCCACTCACCCAGTCCAATATCCCACTCACCCATCCCACATCCCACTCACCCAGTCCCACATCCCACTCACCCAGTCCCGCATCCCTCTTTCCCTGTCCCGCATCCCACTCACCCAGTCCCACATCCCACTCACCCAGTCCAATATCCCACTCACCCAGTCCCACATCCCACTAACCCAATCCAATATCCCACTCACCCAGTCCCACATTCCATTCACCCAGTCCCACATCCCTCTTTCCCAGTCCTGTATACCACTCACCCAGTACCACATCCCACTAACTCAATCCAATATCCCACTCACAGAGTCCCACATTCCATTCACCCAGTCCCACATCCCTCTTTCCCAGTCCCGCATCCCACTCACCCAGTCCAACATCCCACTCACGCAGTCCAATAACCCACTCACGCAGTCCCACATCCCACTCACCCATTCCCACATCCCACTCATGCAGTCCAATAACCCACACACCCAGTCCCTCATCCCACTCACCCAGTCCAACATCCCACTCACTCAGTCCAATACCCCACTCACCCAGTCCCACATCCCACTCACCCATTCCAATATCCCACTCACCCATCCCACATCCCACTCACCCAGTCCCACATCCCACTCACCCAGTCCCACATCCCTCTTTCCCAGTCCCGCATCCCACTCACCCAGTCCCACATCCCACTCACCCAGTCCAATATCCCACTCACTCAGTCCCACATCCCACTAACCCAATCCAATATCCCACTCACCCAGTCCCACATTCCATTCACCCAGTCCCTCATCCCTCTTTCCCAGTCCCGTATCCCACTCACCCAGTACCACATCCCACTAACTCAATCCAATATCCCACTCAGAGTCCCACATTCCATTCACCCAGTCCCACATCCCTCTTTCCCAGTCCCGCATCCCACTCACCCAGTCCAACATCCCACTCACGCAGTCCAATAACCCACTCACACAGTCCCACATCCCACTCACCCATTCCCACATCCCACTCATGCAGTCCAATAACCCACACACCCAGTCCCTCATCCCACTCACCCAGTCCAACATCCCACTCACTCAGTCCCACAGCCTACTCACCCAGTCCAATATCCCACTCACTCAGTCCCACATCCCACTAACCCAATCCAACATCCCCCTCACACAGTCCAATATCCCACTCACTCAGTCCCACATCCCACTAACCCAATCCAATATCCCACTCACCCAGTCCCAAATCCCTCTCACACAGTCCAGTATCCCACTCACTCAGTTCCACATCCCACTAACCCAATCCAATATCCCACTCACCCAGTCCCACATCCCACACACCTAGTCCCACATCCCACTCACACTGTCCCGCATCCCACTCACCCAGTCCCACATTCCTCTCACACAGTCCAATATCCCACTCACCCAGTCCCACATTCCACTCACCCAGTCCAAAAGCCCACTCACCCAGTCCCACATCCCACTCACCCAGTCCCACATCCCACTCACCCAGTCCAAAATCCCACTCACCAAGTCCAAAATCCCACTTACCCAGTCACACATCCCACTTACCCAGTCCCACATCCCACTCACCCATTCCCTCATCCCACTAACCGAGTCACACACACCATTCACTCAGTCCCTCATCCCTCTTTCCCAGTCCCGCATCCCACTCACCCAGTCCCACATCCCACTCACCCAGTCCAATATCCCACTCACTCAGTCCCACATCCCACTAACCCAATCCAATATCTCACTCACCCAGTCCCACATTCCATTCACCCAGTCCCACATCCCTCTTTCCCAGTCCCGCATCCCACTCACCCAGTCCCACATCCCAATCACCCATGCCAATATCCCACTCACCCATCCCACATCCCACTCACCCAGTCCAACATCCCACTCACACAGTCCAATAACCCACTCACACAGTCCCACATCCCACTCACCCATTCCCACATCCCACTCACGCTGTCCAATAACCCACACACCCAGTCCCGCAACCCACTCACCCAGTCCAACATCTCACTCACTAAGTCCCACATCCTACTCACCCAGTCCAATATCCCACTCACTCAGTCCCACATCCCACTAACCCAATCCAATATCCCACTCACCCAGTCCCACATCCCTCTCACACAGTCCAGTATCCCACTCACTCAGTTCCACATCCCACTAACCCAATCCAATATCCCACTCACCCAGTCCCACATCCCACTCACCCAGTCCAATATCCCACTCACCCAGTCCCACATCCCAAATACCCAGTCCCACATCCCAATCACCCATGCCAATATCCCACTCACCCATCCCACATCCCACTCACCCATCCCACATCCCACTAACCCAATCCAATATCCCACACACCCAGTCCCGCAACCCACTCACCCATTCCCACATCCCAGTCACGCAGTCCAATATCCCACACACCCAGTCCCACATCCCACTCACACTGTCCCGCATCCCACTCACACTGTCCCGCATCCCACTCACACTGTCCCGCATCCCACTCACACTGTCCCGCATCCCACTCACCCAGTCCCACATTGCTCTCACACAGTCCAATATCCCACTCACCCAGTCCCACATCCCACTCACCCAGTCCAATATCCCACTCACCCAGTCCCACATCCCACTCACCCAGTCCAATACCCCACTCACCCAGTCCCACATCCCACTCACCCATTCCCTCATCCCACTAACCGAGTCCCACACACCATTCACCCAGTCCCTCATCCCTCTTTCCCAATCCCGTATCCCACTCACCCAGTACCACATCCCACTAACTCAATCCAATATCCCACTCACAGAGTCCCACATTCCATTCACCCAGTCCCGCATCCCACTCACCCAGTCCCACATCCCAATCACCCATGCCAATATCCCACTCACCCATCCCACATCCCACTCACCCAGTCCAACATCCCACTCACCCAGTCCAATAACCCACTCATACAGTCCCACATCCCACTCACCCACTCCCACATCCCACTCACGCAGTCCAATAACCCACACTCCCAGTCCCGCAACCCACTCACCCAGTCCAACATCCCACTCACCCAGTCCAACATCCCACTCACCCAGTCCAATATCCCACTCACTCAGTCCCACATCCCACTAACCCAATCCAACATCCCCCTCACCCAGTCCAATATCCCACTCACTCAGTCCCACATCCCACTAACCCAATCCAATATCCCACTCACCCAGTCCCAAATCCCTCTCACACAGTCCAGTATCCCACTCACTCAGTTCCACATCCCACTAACCCAATCCAATATCCCACTCACCCAGTCCCACATCCCACTCACCCAGTCCAATAT
Source organism: Heterodontus francisci (assembly GCF_036365525.1). Classification (NCBI taxonomy): domain Eukaryota; kingdom Metazoa; phylum Chordata; class Chondrichthyes; order Heterodontiformes; family Heterodontidae; genus Heterodontus; species Heterodontus francisci. Next base: position 30,908,677 of record NC_090409.1, on the reverse strand, counting down.
CCCACTCACCCAGTCCAATATCCCACTCACCCAGTCCCACATCCCTCTCACCCAGTCCAATATCCCACTCACCCAGTCCCACAGCCCAAACACCCAGTCCCACATCCCAATCACCCATGCCAATATCCCACTCACCCATCCCAAATTCCACTCACCCATCCCACATCCCACTAACCCAATCCAATATCCCACACACACAGTCCCGCAACCCACTCACCCATTCCTACATCCCAGTCACGCAGTCCAATATCCCACTCACCCAGTCCCACACCCCTCCCACCCAGTCCAAAATCCCACTCACCCTGTCCAAAATTCCAGTCGCCCAGTCCCACATCCCACTCACCCAGTCCCACATCCCACACACACTGTCCCGCATCCCACTCACCCAGTCCCACACACCATTCACCCAGTCCAATATCCCACTCACTCAGTCCCACATCCCACACACACTGTCCCGCATCCCACTCTCCCAGTCCCACATTCCTCTCAGACAGTCCAATATCCCACTCACCCAGTCCCACATCTCACTCACCCAGTCCAATATCCCACTCACCCAGTCCCACATCCCACTCACCCAGTCCCACATCCCACTCACCCAGTCCCACATCCCACTCACCCAGTCCCACATCCCACTCACCCAGTCCCACATCCCACTCACCCAGTCCCACATCCCACTCACACAGTCCAATATCCCACTCACCCAGTCCAATATCCCACTCACCCAGTCCAATATCCCACTCACCCAGTCCAATATCCCACTCACCCAGTCCAATATCCCACTCACCCAGTCCAATATCCCACTCACCCAGTCCCGCATCCCACACACCCAGTCCCGCATCCCACACACCCAATCCCACATCCCTCTCACCCTGTCCCATATCCCACTCACTCAGTCCCACATCCCAAAAATCCAGTCCCACATCCCAATCACCCTTGCCAATATCCCACTCACCCATCCCACATCCCACTCACCCATCCCACATCCCAAACACCCAGTCCCACATCCCAATCACCCATGCCAATATCCCACTCACCCAGTCAAATATCCCACTCACCCAGTCAAATATCCCACTCACCCAGTCAAATATCCCACTCTCCCAGTCAAATATCCCACTCACCCAGTCCAATATCCCACTCACCAAGTCCAATATCCCACTCACCAAGTCCAATATCCCACTCACCCAGTCCAATATCCCACTCACCCAGTCCAATATCCCACTCACCCAGTCCAATATCCCACTCTCCCAGTCAAATATCCCACTCACCCAATCCCGCATCCCACTCACCCAATCCCGCATCCCACTCACCCAGTCAAATATGCCACTCACCCAGTCAAATATCCCACTCTCCCAGTCAAATATCCCATTCACCCAGTCCAATATCCCACTCACCCAGTCCAATATCCCACTCACCCAGTCCAATATCCCACTCACCCAGTCCAATATCCCACTCACCCAGTCCAATATCCCACTCACCCAGTCCAATATCCCACTCACCCAGTCCAATATCCCACTCACCCAGTCCAATATCCCACTCACCCAGTCCAATATCCCACTCACCCAGTCCCACATCCCACTCACCCATTCCCTCATCCCACTCACCCAGTCAAATATCCCACTCTGCCAGTCAAATATCCCACTCACCAAGTCCAATATCCCACTCACCAAGTCCAATATCCCACTCACCAAGTCCAATATCCCACTCACCAAGTCCAATATCCCACTCACCCATTCCAATATCCCACTAACCCTGTCCTATATCCCACTCACCCAATCCAATATCCCACTCACCCAATCCAATATCCCACTCACCCAATCCAATATCCCACTCACTCAGTCCGACATCCCACTCACCCAGTCCCACATCCCACTCACTCTGTCCAATCTCCCACAATCCCAGTCCTGCATCCCACTCACCCATTCCCACATCCCTCTCACCCAGTCAAACATCCCACTCACCCAGTCCAATATCCCACACACCCAGTCCCGCAGACTACTCACCCAATCCCACATCCCACTAACCCAGTCCAATATCCCACTCACCCAGTCCCACATCCCACTAACTCAATCCAATATCCCACTCATCCAGTCCCGCAGACTACTCACCCAGTTCCACATCCCACTAACCCAATCCAATATCCCACTCACCCATTCCCAAATTGCACTCTTCCAGTCCCATATCCCACTCACCCAGTCCAATAAACCACTCACCCAGTCCAATATCCCACTCACCCATTCCCACATCCCACTCACCCATTCCCACATCCCACTCACCCAGTCCCACATCCCACTCAACCAGTCCAATAGCCCACTCACCCAGTCCAATATCCCACTCACCCAGTACAAAATCACACTCACCCAGTCTAAAATCCGACTCACCCAGTCCCACATGCCTCTTTCCCAGCCCCACATCCACACACCCAGTCCCGCATCCCACTCACCCAGTCCCACACACCATTTACCCAGTCTCACATCCCACTCACCCAGTCCCACATCCCTCTCACCCAGTCCGATATCCCACTCAACCAGTCCCTCATCCCTCTCTCCCAGTCCAATATCCCACTCACCCAGTCCAATATCCCACTCACCCAGTCCAATATCCCACTCTCCCAGTCCAATATCCCACACACCCAGTCCCGCATCCCACTCACCCATTCCCACATCCCACTCACTCAGTCCAATATCCCACTCACCCAGTCCTGTATCCCACTCACCCAGTCCTGTATCCCACTCACCCAGTCCCACATCCCACTCACCCAGTCCCACATCCCACTCACCCAGTCCAATAGCCCACTCACCCAGTCCAAAATCCCACTCACCCAGTCCAAAATCCCACTTTCCCAGTCCCACATCCCACTCACCCATTCCCTCATCCCACTAACCGAGTCACACACACCATTCACCCAGTCCCTCATCCCTCTTTCCCAGTCCCGCATCCCACTCACCCAGTCCCACATCCCACTCACCCAGTCCAATATCCCACTCACAGAGTCCCACATTCCATTCACCCAGTCCCACATCCCGCTTTCCCAGTCCCGCATCCCACTCACCCAGTACCACATCCCACTAACTCAATCCAATATCCCACTCACAGAGTCCCACATTCCATTCACCCAGTCCCACATCCCGCTTTCCCAGTCCCGCATCCCACTCACCCAGTCCCACATCCCAATCACCCAGTCCAATATCCCACTCACCCTGTCCCACATCCCACTAACCCAATCCAATATCCCACTCACCCAGTCCCACATTCCATTCACCCAGTCCCACATCCCTCTTTCCCAGTCCCGCATCCCACTCACCCAGTCCCACATCCCAATCACCCATGCCAATATCCCACTCACCCATCCCACATCCCACTCACCCAGTCCAACATCCCACTCACACAGTCCAATAACCCACTCACACAGTCCCACATCCCACTCACACAGTCCCACATCCCACTCACCCATTCACACATCCCACTCACACAGTCCCACATCCCACTCACCCAGTCCCGCAACCCACTCACCCAGTCCAACATCTCACTCACTAAGTCCCACATTCCATTCACCCAGTCCCACATCCCTCTTTCCCAGTCCCGCATCCCACTCACCCAGTCCAACATCCCACTCACACAGTCCAATAACCCACTCACACAGTCCCACATCCCACTCACCCATTCCCACATCCCACTCATGCAGTCCAATAACCCACACACCCAGTCCCTCATCCCACTAACCCAATCCAATATCCCACTCACCCATGCCAATATCGCACTCACCCATCCCACATCCCACTCACCCATCCCACATCCCACTAACCCAATCCAATATCCCACTCACCCAGTCCCACATCCCACTCACCCAGTCCCACATCCCACTCACCCAGTCCAATATCCCACTCACCCAGTCCCACATACCACTCACCCAGTCCAATACCCCACTCACCCAGTCCCACATCCCACTCACCCAGTCCAGTATCCCACTCACCCATCCCACATCCCACTCACCCAGTCCCACATCCCACTCACCCAGTCCCACATCCCTCTTTCCCAGTCCCGCATCCCACTCACCCAGTCCCACATCCCACTAACTCAATCCAATATCCCACTCACAGAGTCGCACATTCCATTCACCCAGTCCCACATCCCTCTTTCCCAGTCCCGCATCCCACTCACCCAGTCCAACATCCCACTCACACAGTCCAATAACCCACTCACACAGTCCCACATCCCACTCACCCATTCCCACATCCCACTCATGCAGTCCAATAACCCACACACCCAGTCCCTCATCCCACTCACCCAGTCCAACATCTCTCTCACTCAGTCCCACATCCCACTAACCCAATCCAATATCCCACTCACCCAGTCCCACATCCCTCTCACACAGTCCAGTATCCCACTCACTCAGTTCCACATCCCACTAATCCAATCCAATATCCCACTCACCCAGTCCCACATCCCACTCACCCAGTCCAATATCCCACTCACCCAGTCCCACATCCCAAATACCCAGTGCCACATCCCAATCACCTATGCCAATATCCCACTCACCCAGTCCAATATCCCACTCACCCATCCCACATCCCACTAACCCAATCCAATATCCCACACACCCAGTCCCGCAACCCACTCACCCATTCCCACATCCCAGTCACGCAGTCCAATATCCCACTCACCCATCCCACACCCCTCCCACCCAGTCCAAAATCCCACTCACCCTGTCCAAAATTCCTGTCACCCAGTCCCACATCCCACTCACCCATTCCCTCATCCCACTAACTGAGTCCCACACACCATTCACCCAGTCCAATATCCCACACACCCAGTCCCACATCCCACACACCCAGTCCCACATCCCACTCACACTGTCCCGCATCCCACTCACACTGTCCCGCATCCCACTCACACTGTCCCGCATCCCAGTCACACTGTCCCGCATCCCACTCACACTGCCCCGCATCCCACTCACACTGCCCCGCATCCCACTCACCCAGTCCCACATCCCACTCACCCAGTCCAATACCCCACTCACCCAGTCCAATACCCCACTCACCCAGTCCCACATCCCACTCACCCATTCCCACATCCCACTCACCCATTCCCACATCCCACTCACCCATTCCCACAACCCACTAACCGAGTCCCACACACCATTCACCCAGTCCCTCATCCCTCTTTCCCAATCCCGTATCCCACTCACCCAGTACCACATCCCACTAACTCAATCCAATATCCCACTCACAGAGTCCCACATTCCATTCACCCAGTCCCGCATCCCACTCACCCAGTCCCACATCCCAATCACCCATGCCAATATCCCACTCACCCATCCCACATCCCACTCACCCAGTCCAACATCCCACTCACCCAGTCCAACATCCCACTCACCCAGTCCAATAACCCACTCACACAGTCCCACATCCCACTCACCCATTCCCACATCCCACTCACGCAGTCCAATAACCCACACACCCAGTCCCGCAACCCACTCACCCAGTCCAACATCCCACTCACCCAGTCCAACATCCCACTCACCCAGTCCAACATCCCACTCACTCAGTCCCACAGCCTACTCACCCAGTCCAATATCCCACTCACTCAGTCCCACATCCCACTAACCCAATCCAACATCCCCCTCACCCAGTCCAATATCCCACTCACTCAGTCCCACATCCCACTAACCCAATCCAATATCCCACTCACCCAGTCCCAAATCCCTCTCACACAGTCCAGTATCCCACTCACTCAGTTCCACATCCCACTAACCCAATCCAATATCCCACTCACCCAGTCCCACATCCCACTCACCCAGTCCAATATCCCACTCACCCAGTCCAATATCCCACTCACCCAGTCCCACATCCCTCTCACCCAGTCCAATATCCCACTCATCCAGTCCCACAGCCCAAACACCCAGTCCCACATCCCAATCACCCATGCCAATATCCCACTCACCCATCCCACATTCCACTCACCCATCCCACATTCCACTCACCCATCCCACATCCCACTAACCCAATCCAATATCACACACACACACAGTCCCGCAACCCACTCACCCATTCCTACATCCCAGTCATGCAGTCCAATATCCCACTCACTCAGTCCCACACCCCTCCCACCCAGTCCAAAATCCCACTCACCCTGTCCAAAATTCCAGTCGCCCAGTCCCACATCCCACTCACCCAGTCCCACATCCCACACACACTGTCCCGCATCCCACTCACCCAGTCCCACACACCATTCACCCAGTCCAATATCCCACTCACTCAGTCTCACATCCCACACACCCAGTCCCACATCCCACTCACACTGTCCCGAATCCCACTCACCCAGTCCCACATTCCTCTCACACAGTCCAATATCCCACTCACCCAGTCCCACATCTCACTCACCCAGTCCAATATCCCACTCACCCAGTCCCACATCCCACTCACCCAGTCCAATATCCCACTCACCCTGTCCAATATCCCACTCACCCAGTCCAATATCCCACTCACCCAGTCCAATATCCCACTCACCCAGTCCCGCATCCCACACACCCAGTCCCGCATCCCACTCACCCAATCCCACATCCCTCTCACCCAGTCCAATATCCCACTCACTCAGTCCCACATCCCAAAAATCCAGTCCCACATCCCAATCACCCTTGCCAATATCCCACTCACCCATCCCACATCCCACTCACCCATCCCACATCCCAAACACCCAGTCCCACATCCCAATCACCCATGCCAAAATCCCACTCACCCAGTCAAATATCCCACTCACCCAGTCAAATATCCCACTCTCCCAGTCAAATATCCCACTCACCCAGTCCAATATCCCACTCACCCAGTCCAATATCCCACTCACCCAGTCCAATATCCCACTCTCCCAGTCAAATATCCCACTCACCCAATCCCGCATCCCACTCACCCAGTCAAATATGCCACTCACCCAGTCAAATATCCCACTCTCCCAGTCAAATATCCCAATCACCCAGTCCAATATCCCACTCACCCAGTCCAATATCCCACTCACCCAGTCCAATATCCCACTCACCCAGTCCAATATCCCACTCACCCAGTCCAATATCCCACTCACCCAGTCCCACATCCCACTCACCCATTCCCTCATCCCACTCACCCAGTCCCTCATCACACTCACCCAGTCAAATATCCCACTCTGCCAGTCAAATATCCCACTCACCCAGTCCAATATCCCACTCACCAAGTCCAATATCCCACTCACCAAGTCCAATATCCCACTCACCCATTCCACTATCCCACTAACCCTGTCCTATATCCCACTCACCCATTCCAATATCCCACTAACCCTGTCCTATATCCCACTCACCCAATCCAATATCCCACTCACTCAGTCCCAAATTCCATTCACCCAGTCCCACATCCCTCTTTCCCAGTCCCGCATCCCATTCACCCAGTCCCACATCCCACTCACCCAGTCCCACATCCCACTCACCCAGTCCAATATCCCACTCACTCAGTCCCACATCCCAGTAACCCAATCCAATATCCCACTCACCCAGTCCCACATTCCATTCACCCAGTCCCACATCCCTCTTTCCCAGTCCCGCATCCCACTCAGCCAGTCCCACATCCCAATCACCCATTCCCACATCCCACTCACCCAGACCCTCATCCCACTCACCCAGTCCAACATCCTACTCACTCAATCCCACATCCTACTCACCCAGTCCAATATCCCACTGACTCAGTCCCACTTCCCACTATCCCAATCCAACATCCCACTCACCCTGTCCAATATCCCACTCACTCAGTCCCACATCCCATTAACCCAATCCAATATCCCACTCACCCATTCCCACATCCCTTTCACCCAGTCCAATATCCCACTCACTCAGTTCCACATCCCACTAACCCAATCCAATATCCCACTCACCCAGTCCCACATTCCACTCACTCTGTCCAATCTCCCACAAACCCAGTCCTGCATCCCACTCACCCATTCCCACATCTCTCTCACCCAGTCAAACATCCCACTCACCCAGTCCAATATCCCACACACCCAGTCCCGCAGACTACTCACCCAATCCCACATCCCACTAACCCAGTCCAATATCCCACACACCCAGTCCCACATCCCACTAACCCAATCCAATATCCCACTCATCCAGTCCCGCAGACTACTCACCCAGTTCCACATCCCACTAACCCAGTCCAATATCCCACACACCCAGTTCCACATCCCACTAACCCAATCCAATATCCCACTCACCCATTCCCAAATTGCACTCTTCCAGTCCCATATCCATCTCACCCAGTCCAATAAACCACTCACCCAGTCCAATATCCCACTCAACCTGTCCAATATCCCACTCACCCATTCCCACATCCCACTCACCCAGTCCCACATCCCACTCAACCAGTCCAATAGCCCACTCACCCAGTCCAATATCCCACTCACCCAGTACAAAATCACACTCACCCAGTCTAAAATCCGACTCACCCAGTCCCACATCCCTCTTTCCCAGCCCCACATCCACACACCCAGTCCCGCATCCCACTCACCCAGTCCCACACACCATTTACCCAGTCCCACATCCCTCTCACCCAGTCCGATATCCCACTCAACCAGTCCCTCATCCCTCTCTCCCAGTCCAATATCCCAGTCACCCAGTCCAATATCCCACTCACCCAGTCCAATATCCCACTCACCCAGTCCAATATCCCACTCACCCAGTCCAATATCCAACTCTCCCAGTCCAATATCCCACTCTCCCAGTCCAATATCCCACTCTCCCAGTCCAATATCCCACTCTCCCAGTCCAATATCCCACACACCCAGTCCCGCATCCCACTCACCCATTCCCACATCCCACTCACCCAGTCCAATATCCCACTCACCCAGTCCCACATCCCACTCACCCAGTCCAATAGCCCACTCACCCAGTCCAAAATCCGACTCATCCAGTCCAAAATCCCACTTACACTGTCCCACATCCCACTCACCCATTCCCTCATCCCACTAACCGAGTCACACACACCATTCACCCAGTCCCTCATCCCTCTTTCCCAGTCCCGCATTCCACTCACCCAGTCCCACATCCCTCTTTCCCAGTCCCGCATCCCACTCACCCAGTACCACATCCCACTAACTCAATCCAATATCCCACTCACAGAGTCCCACATTCCATTCACCCAGTCCCACATCCCTCTTTCCCAGTCCCGCATCCCACTCACCCAGTCCCACATCCCAATCACCCATGCCAATATCCCACTCACCCATCCCACATCCCACTCACCCAGTCCAACATCCCACTCACACAGTCCAATAACCCACTCACACAGTCCCACATCCCACTCACCCATTCCCACATCCCACTCACGCAGTCCAATAACCCACACACCCAGTCCCGCAACCCACTCACCCAGTCCAACATCTCACTCACTAAGTCCCACATCCTACTCACCCAGTCCAAGATCCCACTCACTCAGTCCCACATCCCACAAACCCAATCCAACATCCCCCTCACCCAGTCCAATATCCCACTCACTCAGTCCCACATCCCACTAACCCAATCCAATATCCCACTCACCCAGTCCCACATCCCTCTCACACAGTCCAGTATCCCACTCACTCAGTTCCACATCCCACTAACCCAATCCAATATCCCACTCACCCAGTCCCACATCCCACTCACCCAGTCCAATATCCCACTCACCCAGTCCAATATCCCACTCACCCAGTCCCACATCCCAAATACCCAGTCCCACATCCCAATCACCCATGCCAATATCCCACTCACCCATCCCACATCCCACTCACCCATCCCACATCCCACTAACCCAATCCAATATCCCACACACCCAATCCCGCAATCCACTCACCCATTCCCACATCCCAGTCACGCAGTCCAAAATCCCATTCACCCTGTCCAAAATTCCTGTCACCCTGTCCCACATCCCACTCACCCATTCCCTCATCCCACTAACTGAGTCCCACACACCATTCACCCAGTCCAATATCCCACTCACCCAGTCCCACATCCCACACACCCAGTCCCACATTCCTCTCACACAGTCCAATATCACACTCACCCAGTCCCACATCCCACTCACCCAGTCAAATATCCCACTCACCCAGTCCCACATCCCACTCACCCAGTCCAATACCCCATTCACCCAGTCCCACATCCCACTCACCCAGTCCAATATCCCACTCACCAAGTTCAATATCCCACTCACCCAGTCCAATATCCCACTCACTCAGTCCCACATCCAACTAACCCAATCCAATATCACACTCACCCATCCCACATCCCACTCACCCATCCCACATCCCAAACACCCAGTCCCACATCCCTCTCACCCAGTCCAATATCCCACTCACCCAGTCCCACAGCCCAAACACCCAGTCCCACATCCCAATCACCCATGCCAATATCCCACTCACCCATCCCACATTCCACTCACCCATCCCACATTCCACTCACCCATCCCACATCCCACTAACCCAATCCAATATCCCACACACACAGTCCCGCAACCCACTCACCCATTCCTACATCCCAGTCACGCAGTCCAATATCCCACTCACCCAGTCCCACACCCCTCCCACCCAGTCCAAAATCCCACTCACCCTGTCCAAAATTCCAGTCGCCCAGTCCCACATCCCACTCACCCAGTCCCACATCCCACACACACTGTCCCGCATCCCACTCACCCAGTCCCACACACCCTTCACCCAGTCCAATATCCCACTCACCCAGTCAAATATCCCACTCACCCAGTCCAATATCCCACTCACCCAGTCCAATATCCCACTCACCCAGTCCAATATCCCACTCACCCAGTCCAATATCCCACTCACCCAGTCCAATATCCCACTCACCCAGTCCAATATCCCACTCACCAAGTCCAATATCCCACTCACCAAGTCCAATATCCCACTCACCCAGTCCCACATCCCACTCACCCAGTCCAATACCCCATTCACCCAGTCCCACATCCCACTCACCCAGTCCAATATCCCACTCACCCATGCCAATATCCCACTCACCCAGTCAAACATCCCACTCACCCAGTCAAATATCCCACTCACCCAGTCCAATATCCCACTCACCCAGTCCAATATCCCACTCACCAAGTCCAATATCCCACTCACCCAGTCCAATATCCCACTCACTCAGTCCCACATCCAACTAACCCAATCCAATATCCCACTAACTCAGTCCCACATCCCAAACACCCAGTCCCACATCCCAATCACCCATGCCAATATCACACTCACCCATCCCACATCCCACTCACCCATCCCACATCCCAAACACCCAGTCCCACATCCCTCTCCCCCAGTCCAATATCCCACTCACCCAGTCCCACAGCCCAAACACCCAGTCCCACATCCCAATCACCCATGCCAATATCCCACTCACCCATCCCACATTCCACTCACCCATCCCACATTCCACTCACCCATCCCACATCCCACTAACCCAATCCAATATCCCACACACACAGTCCCGCAACCCACTCACCCATTCCTACATCCCAGTCATGCAGTCCAATATCCCACTCACCCAGTCCCACACCCCTCCCACCCAGTCCAAAATCTCACTCACCCTGTCCAAAATTCCAGTCGCCCAGTCCCACATCCCACTCACCCAGTCCCACATCCCACACACACTGTCCCGCATCCCACTCACCCAGTCCCACACACCATTCACCCAGTCCAATATCCCACTCACTCAGTCCCACATCCCACACACCCAGTCCCACATCCCACTCACACTGTCCCGCATCCCACTCACCCAGTCCCACATTCCTCTCACACAGTCCAATATCCCACTCACCCAGTCCCACATCTCACTCACCCAGTCCCACATCTCACTCACCCAGTCCAATATCCCACTCACCCAGTCCCACATCCCACTCACCCAGTCCAATATCCCACTCACCCAGTCCAATATCCCACTCACCCAGTCCAATATCCCACTCACCCAGTCCCGCATCCCACACACCCAGTCCCGCATCCCACTCACCCAATCCCACATCCCTCTCACCCAGTCCAATATCCCACTCACTCAGTCCCACATCCCAAAAATCCAGTCCCACATCCCAATCACCCTTGCCAATATCCCACTCACCCATCCCACATCCCACTCACCCATCCCACATCCCAAACACCCAGTCCCACATCCCAATCACCCATGCCAATATCCCACTCACCCAGTCAAATATCCCACTCACCCAGTCAAATATCCCACTCACCCAGTCAAATATCCCACTCACCCAGTCAAATATCCCACTCACCCAGTCAAATATCCCACTCACCCAGTCCAATATCCCACTCACCCAGTCCAATATCCCACTCTCCCAGTCAAATATCCCACTCACCCAATCCCGCGTCCCACTCACCCAGTCAAATATGCCACTCACCCAGTCAAATATCCCACTCTCCCAGTCAAATATCCCAATCACCCAGTCCAATATCCCACTCACCCAGTCCAATATCCCACTCACCCAGTCCAATATCCCACTCACCCAGTCCCACATCCCACTCACCCAGTCCCACATCCCACTCACCCATTCCCTCATCCCACTCACCCAGTCCCTCATCACACTCACCCAGTCAAATATCCCACTCTGCCAGTCAAATATCCCACTCACCCAGTCCAATATCCCACTCACCAAGTCCAATATCCCACTCACCAAGTCCAATATCCCACTCACCAAGTCCAATATCCCACTCACCCATTCCACTATCCCACTAACCCTGTCCTATATCCCACTCACCCATTCCAATATCCCACTAACCCTGTCCTATATCCCACTCACCCAATCCAATATCCCACTCACTCAGTCCCAAATTCCATTCACCCAGTCCCACATCCCTCTTTCCCAGTCCCACATCCCACTCACCCAGTCCCACATCCCACTCACCCAGTCCCACATCCCACTCACCCAGTCCAATATCCCACTCACTCAGTCCCACATCCCAGTAACCCAATCCAATATCCCACTCACCCAGTCCCACATTCCATTCACCCAGTCCCACATCCCTCTTTCCCAGTCCCGCATCCCACTCAGCCAGTCCCACATCCCAATCACACATTCCCACATCCCACTCACCCAGTCCCTCATCCCACTCACCCAGTCCAACATCCTACTCACTCAATCCCACATCCTACTCACCCAGTCCAATATCCCACTCACTCAGTCCCACTTCCCACTATCCCAATCCAACATCCCACTCACCCTGTCCAATATCCCACTCACTCAGTCCCACATCCCATTAACCCAATCCAATATCCCACTCACCCATTCCCACATCCCTTTCACCCAGTTCAATATCCCACTCACTCAGTTCCACATCCCACTAACCCAATCCAATATCCCACTCACCCAGTCCCACATTCCACTCACTCTGTCCAATCTCCCACAAACCCAGTCCTGCATCCCACTCACCCATTCCCACATCTCTCTCACCCAGTCAAACATCCCACTCACCCAGTCCAATATCCCACACACCCAGTCCCGCAGACTACTCACCCAATCCCACATCCCACTAACCCAGTCCAATATCCCACACACCCAGTCCCACATCCCAATAACCCAATCCAATATCCCACTCATCCAGTCCCGCAGACTACTCACCCAGTTCCACATCCCACTGACACAATCCAATATCCCACTCACCCATTCCCAAATTGCACTCTTCCAATCCCATAACCCACTCACCCAGTCCAATAAACCACTCACCCAGTCCAATATCCCACTCAACCTGTCCAATATCCCACTCACCCATTCCCACATCCCACTCACCCAGTCCCACATCCCACTCAACCAGTCCAATAGCCCACTCACCCAGTCCAATATCCCACTCACCCAGTACAAAATCACACTCACCCAGTCTAAAATCCGACTCACCCAGTCCCACATCCCTCTTTCCCAGCCCCACATCCACACACCCAGTCCCGCATCCCACTCACCCAGTCCCACACACCATTTACCCAGTCCCACATCCCTCTCACCCAGTCCGATATCCCACTCAACCAGTCCCTCATCCCTCTCTCCCAGTCCAATATCCCAGTCACCCAGTCCAATATCCCAGTCACCCAGTCCAATATCCCACTCACCCAGTCCAATATCCCACTCACCCAGTCCAATATCCCACTCACCCAGTCCAATATCCCACTCACCCAGTCCAATATCCAACTCTCCCAGTCCAATATCCCACTCTCCCAGTCCAATATCCCACTCTCCCAGTCCAATATCCCACTCTCCCAGTCCAATATCCCACTCTCCCAGTCTAATATCCCACTCTCCCAGTCCAATATCCCACTCTCCCAGTCCAATATCCCACTCTCCCAGTCCAATATCCCACACACCCAGTCCCGCATCCCACTCACTCAGTCCAATATCCCACTCACCCAGTCCCACATCCCACTCACCCAGTCCAATAGCCCACTCACCCAGTCCAAAATCCCACTCATCTAGTCCAAAATCCCACTTACCCAGTCCCACATCCCACTCACCCATTCCCTCATCCCACTAACCGAGTCACACACACCATTCACCCAGTCCCTCATCCCGCTTTCCCAGTCCCGCATTCCACTCACCCAGTCCCACATCCCTCTTTCCCAGTCCCGCATCCCACTCACCCAGTACCACATCCCACTAACTCAATCCAATATCCCACTCACAGAGTCCCACATTCCATTCACCCAGTCCCACATCCCTCTTTCCCAGTCCCGCATCCCACTCACCCAGTCCCACATCCCAATCACCCATGCCAATATCCCACTCACCCATCCCACATCCCACTCACCCAGTCCAACATCCCACTCACACAGTCCAATAACCCACTCACACAGTCCCACATCCCACTCACCCATTCCCACATCCCACTCACGCAGTCCAATAACCCACACACCCAGTCCCGCAACCGACTCACCCAGTCCAACATCTCACTCACTAAGTCCCACATCCTACTCACCCAGTCCAAGATCCCACTCACTCAGTCCCACATCCCACAAACCCAATCCAACATCCCCCTCACCCAGTCCAATATCCCACTCACTCAGTCCCACATCCCACTAACCCAATCCAATATCCCACTCACCCAGTCCCACATCCCTCTCACACAGTCCAGTATCCCACTCACTCAGTTCCACATCCCACTAACCCAATCCAATATCCCACTCACCCAGTCCCACATCCCACTCACCCAGTCCAATATCCCACTCACCCAGTCCAATATCCAACTCTCCCAGTCCAATATCCCACTCTCCCAGTCCAATATCCCACTCTCCCAGTCCAATATCCCACTCTCCCAGTCCAATATCCCACTCTCCCAGTCCAATATCCCACTCTCCCAGTCCAATATCCCACACACCCAGTCCCGCATCCCACTCACCCATTCCCACATCCCACTCACTCAGTCCAATATCCCACTCACCCAGTCCCACATCCCACTCACCCAGTCCAATAGCCCACTCACCCAGTCCAAAATCCCACTCATCTAGTCCAAAATCCCACTTACCCAGTCCCACATTCCACTCACCCATTCCCTCATCCCACTAACCGAGTCACACACACCATTCACCCAGTCCCTCATCCCGCTTTCCCAGTCCCGCATTCCACTCACCCAGTCCCACATCCCTCTTTCCCAGTCCCGCATCCCACTCACCCAGTACCACATCCCACTAACTCAATCCAATATCCCACTCACAGAGTCCCACATTCCATTCACCCAGTCCCACATCCCTCTTTCCCAGTCCCGCATCCCACTCACCCAGTCCCACATCCCAATCACCCATGCCAATATCCCACTCACCCATCCAACATCCCACTCACCCAGTCCAACATCCCACTCACACAGTCCAATAACCCACTCACACAGTCCCACATCCCACTCACCCATTCCCACATCCCACTCACGCAGTCCAATAACCCACACACCCAGTCCCGCAACCCACTCACCCAGTCCAACATCTCACTCACTAAGTCCCACATCCTACTCACCCAGTCCAAGATCCCACTCACTCAGTCCCACATCCCACAAACCCAATCCAACATCCCCCTCACCCAGTCCAATATCCCACTCACTCAGTCCCACATCCCACTAACCCAATCCAATATCCCACTCACCCAGTCCCACATCCCTCTCACACAGTCCAGTATCCCACTCACTCAGTTCCACATCCCACTAACCCAATCCAATATCCCACTCACCCAGTCCCACATCCCACTCACCCAGTCCAATATCCCACTCACCCAGTCCCACATCCCAAATACCCAGTCCCACATCCCAATCACCCATGCCAATATCCCACTCACCCATCCCACATCCCACTCACCCATCCCACATCCCACTAACCCAATCCAATATCCCACACACCCAATCCCGCAATCCACTCACCCATTCCCACATCCCAGTCACGCAGTCCAAAATCCCACTCACCCTGTCCAAAATTCCTGTCACCCAGTCCCACATCCCACTCACCCATTCCCTCATCCCACTAACTGAGTCCCACACACCATTCACCCAGTCCAATATCCCACTCACCCAGTCCCACATCCCACACATCCAGTCCCACATTCCTCTCACACAGTCCAATATCCCACTCACCCAGTCCCACATCCCACTCACCCAGTCCAATATCCCACTCACCCAGTCCCACATCCCACTCACCCAGTCCAATACCCCATTCACCCAGTCCCACATCCCACTCACCCAGTCCCACATCCCACTCACCCAATCCAATATCCCACTCACCCAATCCAATATCCCACTCACCCAGTCCAATATCCCACTCACCCAGTCCAATATCCCACTCACCCAGTCCCACACCCCTCCCACCCAGTCCAAAATCTCACTCACCCTGTCCAAAATTCCAGTCGCCCAGTCCCACATCCCACTCACCCAGTCCCACATCCCACACACACTGTCCCGCATCCCACTCACCCAGTCCCACACACCATTCACCCAGTCCAATATCCCACTCACTCAGTCCCACATCCCACACACCCAGTCCCACATCCCACTCACACTGTCCCGCATCCCACTCACCCAGTCCCACATTCCTCTCACACAGTCCAATATCCCACTCACCCAGTCCCACATCTCACTCACCCAGTCCCACATCTCACTCACCCAGTCCAATATCCCACTCACCCAGTCCCACATCCCACTCACCCAGTCCAATATCCCACTCACCCAGTCCAATATCCCACTCACCCAGTCCAATATCCCACTCACCCAGTCCCGCATCCCACACACCCAGTCCCGCATCCCACTCACCCAATCCCACATCCCTCTCACCCAGTCCAATATCCCACTCACTCAGTCCCACATCCCAAAAATCCAGTCCCACATCCCAATCACCCTTGCCAATATCCCACTCACCCATCCCACATCCCACTCACCCATCCCACATCCCAAACACCCAGTCCCACATCCCAATCACCCATGCCAATATCCCACTCACCCAGTCAAATATCCCACTCACCCAGTCAAATATCCCACTCACCCAGTCAAATATCCCACTCACCCAGTCAAATATCCCACTCACCCAGTCCAATATCCCACTCACCCAGTCCAATATCCCACTCTCCCAGTCAAATATCCCACTCACCCAATCCCGCGTCCCACTCACCCAGTCAAATATGCCACTCACCCAGTCAAATATCCCACTCTCCCAGTCAAATATCCCAATCACCCAGTCCAATATCCCACTCACCCAGTCCAATATCCCACTCACCCAGTCCAATATCCCACTCACCCAGTCCCACATCCCACTCACCCAGTCCCACATCCCACTCACCCATTCCCTCATCCCACTCACCCAGTCCCTCATCACACTCACCCAGTCAAATATCCCACTCTGCCAGTCAAATATCCCACTCACCCAGTCCAATATCCCACTCACCAAGTCCAATATCCCACTCACCAAGTCCAATATCCCACTCACCAAGTCCAATATCCCACTCACCCATTCCACTATCCCACTAACCCTGTCCTATATCCCACTCACCCATTCCAATATCCCACTAACCCTGTCCTATATCCCACTCACCCAATCCAATATCCCACTCACTCAGTCCCAAATTCCATTCACCCAGTCCCACATCCCTCTTTCCCAGTCCCACATCCCACTCACCCAGTCCCACATCCCACTCACCCAGTCCCACATCCCACTCACCCAGTCCAATATCCCACTCACTCAGTCCCACATCCCAGTAACCCAATCCAATATCCCACTCACCCAGTCCCACATTCCATTCACCCAGTCCCACATCCCTCTTTCCCAGTCCCGCATCCCACTCAGCCAGTCCCACATCCCAATCACACATTCCCACATCCCACTCACCCAGTCCCTCATCCCACTCACCCAGTCCAACATCCTACTCACTCAATCCCACATCCTACTCACCCAGTCCAATATCCCACTCACTCAGTCCCACTTCCCACTATCCCAATCCAACATCCCACTCACCCTGTCCAATATCCCACTCACTCAGTCCCACATCCCATTAACCCAATCCAATATCCCACTCACCCATTCCCACATCCCTTTCACCCAGTTCAATATCCCACTCACTCAGTTCCACATCCCACTAACCCAATCCAATATCCCACTCACCCAGTCCCACATTCCACTCACTCTGTCCAATCTCCCACAAACCCAGTCCTGCATCCCACTCACCCATTCCCACATCTCTCTCACCCAGTCAAACATCCCACTCACCCAGTCCAATATCCCACACACCCAGTCCCGCAGACTACTCACCCAATCCCACATCCCACTAACCCAGTCCAATATCCCACACACCCAGTCCCACATCCCAATAACCCAATCCAATATCCCACTCATCCAGTCCCGCAGACTACTCACCCAGTTCCACATCCCACTGACACAATCCAATATCCCACTCACCCATTCCCAAATTGCACTCTTCCAATCCCATAACCCACTCACCCAGTCCAATAAACCACTCACCCAGTCCAATATCCCACTCAACCTGTCCAATATCCCACTCACCCATTCCCACATCCCACTCACCCAGTCCCACATCCCACTCAACCAGTCCAATAGCCCACTCACCCAGTCCAATATCCCACTCACCCAGTACAAAATCACACTCACCCAGTCTAAAATCCGACTCACCCAGTCCCACATCCCTCTTTCCCAGCCCCACATCCACACACCCAGTCCCGCATCCCACTCACCCAGTCCCACACACCATTTACCCAGTCCCACATCCCTCTCACCCAGTCCGATATCCCACTCAACCAGTCCCTCATCCCTCTCTCCCAGTCCAATATCCCAGTCACCCAGTCCAATATCCCAGTCACCCAGTCCAATATCCCACTCACCCAGTCCAATATCCCACTCACCCAGTCCAATATCCCACTCACCCAGTCCAATATCCCACTCACCCAGTCCAATATCCAACTCTCCCAGTCCAATATCCCACTCTCCCAGTCCAATATCCCACTCTCCCAGTCCAATATCCCACTCTCCCAGTCTAATATCCCACTCTCCCAGTCCAATATCCCACTCTCCCAGTCCAATATCCCACTCTCCCAGTCCAATATCCCACACACCCAGTCCCGCATCCCACTCACTCAGTCCAATATCCCACTCACCCAGTCCCACATCCCACTCACCCAGTCCAATAGCCCACTCACCCAGTCCAAAATCCCACTCATCTAGTCCAAAATCCCACTTACCCAGTCCCACATCCCACTCACCCATTCCCTCATCCCACTAACCGAGTCACACACACCATTCACCCAGTCCCTCATCCCGCTTTCCCAGTCCCGCATTCCACTCACCCAGTCCCACATCCCTCTTTCCCAGTCCCGCATCCCACTCACCCAGTACCACATCCCACTAACTCAATCCAATATCCCACTCACAGAGTCCCACATTCCATTCACCCAGTCCCACATCCCTCTTTCCCAGTCCCGCATCCCACTCACCCAGTCCCACATCCCAATCACCCATGCCAATATCCCACTCACCCATCCCACATCCCACTCACCCAGTCCAACATCCCACTCACACAGTCCAATAACCCACTCACACAGTCCCACATCCCACTCACCCATTCCCACATCCCACTCACGCAGTCCAATAACCCACACACCCAGTCCCGCAACCGACTCACCCAGTCCAACATCTCACTCACTAAGTCCCACATCCTACTCACCCAGTCCAAGATCCCACTCACTCAGTCCCACATCCCACAAACCCAATCCAACATCCCCCTCACCCAGTCCAATATCCCACTCACTCAGTCCCACATCCCACTAACCCAATCCAATATCCCACTCACCCAGTCCCACATCCCTCTCACACAGTCCAGTATCCCACTCACTCAGTTCCACATCCCACTAACCCAATCCAATATCCCACTCACCCAGTCCCACATCCCACTCACCCAGTCCAATATCCCACTCACCCAGTCCAATATCCAACTCTCCCAGTCCAATATCCCACTCTCCCAGTCCAATATCCCACTCTCCCAGTCCAATATCCCACTCTCCCAGTCCAATATCCCACTCTCCCAGTCCAATATCCCACACACCCAGTCCCGCATCCCACTCACCCATTCCCACATCCCACTCACTCAGTCCAATATCCCACTCACCCAGTCCCACATCCCACTCACCCAGTCCAATAGCCCACTCACCCAGTCCAAAATCCCACTCATCTAGTCCAAAATCCCACTTACCCAGTCCCACATTCCACTCACCCATTCCCTCATCCCACTAACCGAGTCACACACACCATTCACCCAGTCCCTCATCCCGCTTTCCCAGTCCCGCATTCCACTCACCCAGTCCCACATCCCTCTTTCCCAGTCCCGCATCACACTCACCCAGTACCACATCCCACTAACTCAATCCAATATCCCACTCACAGAGTCCCACATTCCATTCACCCAGTCCCACATCCCTCTTTCCCAGTCCCGCATCCCACTCACCCAGTCCCACATCCCAATCACCCATGCCAATATCCCACTCACCCATCCAACATCCCACTCACCCAGTCCAACATCCCACTCACACAGTCCAATAACCCACTCACACAGTCCCACATCCCACTCACCCATTCCCACATCCCACTCACGCAGTCCAATAACCCACACACCCAGTCCCGCAACCCACTCACCCAGTCCAACATCTCACTCACTAAGTCCCACATCCTACTCACCCAGACCAAGATCCCACTCACTCAGTCCCACATCCCACAAACCCAATCCAACATCCCCCTCACCCAGTCCAATATCCCACTCACTCAGTCCCACATCCCACTAACCCAATCCAATATCCCACTCACCCAGTCCCACATCCCTCTCACACAGTCCAGTATCCCACTCACTCAGTTCCACATCCCACTAACCCAATCCAATATCCCACTCACCCAGTCCCACATCCCACTCACCCAGTCCAATATCCCACTCACCCAGTCCCACATCCCAAATACCCAGTCCCACATCCCAATCACCCATGCCAATATCCCACTCACCCATCCCACATCCCACTCACCCATCCCACATCCCACTAACCCAATCCAATATCCGACACACCCAATCCCGCAATCCACTCACCCATTCCCACATCCCAGTCACGCAGTCCAAAATCCCACTCACCCTGTCCAAAATTCCTGTCACCCAGTCCCACATCCCACTCACCCATTCCCTCATCCCACTAACTGAGTCCCACACACCATTCACCCAGTCCAATATCCCACTCACCCAGTCCCACATCCCACACACCCAGTCCCACATTCCTCTCACACAGTCCAATATCCCACTCACCCAGTCCCACATCCCACTCACCCAGTCCAATATCCCACTCACCCAGTCCCACATCCCACTCACCCAGTCCAATACCCCATTCACCCAGTCCCACATCCCACTCACCCAGTCCCACATCCCACTCACCCAATCCAATATCCCACTCACCCAATCCAATATCCCACTCACCCAGTCCAATATCCCACTCACCCAGTCCAATATCCCACTCACCCAGTCCAATTTCCCACTCACCCAGTCCAATATCCCACTCACCAAGTCCAATATCCCACTCACCCAGTCCAATATCCCACTCACCCAGTCCAATATCCCACTCACTCAGTCCCACATCCAACTAACCCAATCCAATATCCCACTAACTCAGTCCCACATCCCAAACACCCAGTCCCACATCCCAATCACCCATGCCAATATCACACTCACCCATCCCACATCCCACTCACCCATCCCACATCCCAAACACCCAGTCCCACATCCCAATCACCCATGCCAATATCCCACTCACCCAGTCAAATATCCCACTCACCCAGTCAAATATCCCACTCACCCAGTCAAATACCCCACTCACCCAGTCAAATACCCCACTCTCCCAGTCAATTTTCCCACTCTCCCAGTCAAATTTCCCACTCTCCCAGTCAAATTTCCCACTCTCCCAGTCCAATATCCCACTCTCCCAGTCCAATATCCCACTCTCCCAGTCCAATATCCCACTCTCCCAGTCCAATATCCCACTCTCCCAGTCCAATATCCCACTCACCCAGTCCAATATCCCACTCACCCAGTCCCACATCCCACTCACCCATTCCCACATCCCACTCACCCATTCCCACATCCCACTCACCCAGTCTCTCATCCCACTCACCTAGTCCCTCATCCCACTAACCGAGTCCCACACCCCATTCACCCAGTCCAATATCCCATTCACCCAGTACCACTTCCCTCTCACCCAGTCCAATATCCCACTCACCCTGTCCCACATCCCTCTCACCTTGTCCCACATCCCACTCACCCAGTCCAATATCCCAGTCACCCAGTGCCACATCCCTCTCACTCAGTCCCGCATCCCACACACCCATCCCGCATCCTTCGCACCCAGTTCAATTTCCCACTAACCCAGTCCAATATCCCACTCACCCAGTCCCACATCCCAAACACCCAGTCCCACATCCCAATCACCAATGCCAATATCCCAATCACCCATCCCACATCCCACTCACCCATCCCACATCCCACTAACCCAGTCCAAAATCCCACTCACCCAGTCCCGCATCCCACTCACCCAGTCAAATATCCCACTCACCCAGTCAAATATCCCTCTCTCCCAGTCCAATATCCCACTCACCCAGTCCAATATCCCACTCACCCAGTCCAATATCCCACTCACCCAATCCAATATCCCACTCACCCAGTCCAATATCCCACTCACCCAGTCCCACATCCCACTCACCCAGTCCCACATCCCACTCACCCATTCCCACATCCCACTCACCCAGTCCCACACACCATTCACCCAGTCCCACATCCCACTCACCCAGTCCAATACCCCATTCACCCAGTCCCACATCCCACTCACCCAGTCCCACATCCCACTCACCCAGTCCAAAATCCCACTCACCCAGTCAAATATCCCACTCACCCAGTCAAATATCCCACTCACCCAGTCCAATATCCCACTCACCCAGTCCAATATCCCACTCACCCAGTCCAATTTCCCACTCACCCAGTCCAATATCCCACTCACCCAGTCCAATATCCCACTCACCAAGTCCAATATCCCACTCACCCAGTCCAATATCCCACTCACCCAGTCAAATATCCCACTCACCCAGTCAAATATCCCTCTCTCCCAGTCCAATATCCCACTCACCCAATCCAATATCCCACTCACCCAGTCCAATATCCCACTCACCCAGTCCCACATCCCACTCACCCAGTCCCACATCCCACTCACCCATTCCCACATCCCACTCACCCAGTCCAATACCCCATTCACCCAGTCCCACATCCCACTCACCCAGTCCAATACCCCATTCACCCAGTCCCACATCCCACTCACCCAGTCCCACATCCCACTCACCCAGTCCAAAATCCCACTCACCCAGTCAAATATCCCACTCACCCAGTCCAATATCCCACTCACCCAGTCCAATATCCCACTCACCCAGTCCAATATCCCACTCACCCAATCCAATATCCCACTCACCCAGTCCAATATCCCACTCACCCAGTCCCACATCCCACTCACCCAGTCCCACATCCCACTCACCCATTCCCACATCCCACTCACCCAGTCCAATACCCCATTCACCCAGTCCCACATCCCACTCACCCAGTCCAATACCCCATTCACCCAGTCCCACATCCCACTCACCCAGTCCCACATCCCACTCACCCAGTCCAAAATCCCACTCACCCAGTCAAATATCCCACTCACCCAGTCCAATATCCCACTCACCCAGTCCAATATCCCACTCACCAAGTCCAATATCCCACTCACCCAGTCCAATTTCCCACTCACCCAGTCCAATATCCCACTCACCCAGTCCAATATCCCACTCACCCAGTCCAATATCCCACTCACCCAGTCCAATTTCCCACTCACCCAGTCCAATTTCCCACTCACCCAGTCCAATATCCCACTCACCCAGTCCAATATCCCACTCACCCAGTCCAATATCCCACTCACTCAGTCCCACATCCAACTAACCCAATCCAATATCCCACTAACTCAGTCCCACATCCCAAACACCCAGTCCCACATCCCAATCACCCATGCCAATATCACACTCACCCATCCCACATCCCACTCACCCATCCCACATCCCAAACACCCAGTCCCACATCCCAATCACCCATGCCAATATCCCACTCACCCAGTCAAATATCCCACTCACCCAGTCAAATATCCCACTCACCCAGTCAAATACCCCACTCACCCAGTCAAATACCCCACTCTCCCAGTCAAATTTCCCACTCTCCCAGTCAAATTTCCCACTCTCCCAGTCAAATTTCCCACTCTCCCAGTCAAATTTCCCACTCTCCCAGTCCAATATCCCACTCTCCCAGTCCAATATCCCACTCTCCCAGTCCAATATCCCACTCTCCCAGTCCAATATCCCACTCTCCCAGTCCAATATCCCACTCACCCAGTCCAATATCCCACTCACCCAGTCCAATATCCCACTCACCCAGTCCCACATCCCACTCACCCATTCCCACATCCCACTCACCCATTCCCACATCCCACTCACCCAGTCTCTCATCCCACTCACCTTGTCCCTCATCCCACTAACCGAGTCCCACACCCCATTCACCCAGTCCAATATCCCATTCACCCAGTACCACTTCCCTCTCACCCAGTCCAATATCCCACTCACCCTGTCCCACATCCCTCTCACCTTGTCCCACATCCCACTCACCCAGTCCAATATCCCAGTCACCCAGTGCCACATCCCTCTCACTCAGTCCCGCATCCCACACACCCAGTCCCGCATCCTTCGCACCCAGTTCAATTTCCCACTAACCCAGTCCAATATCCCACTCACCCAGTCCCACATCCCAAACACCCAGTCCCACATCCCAATCACCAATGCCAATATCCCAATCACCCATCCCACATCCCACTCACCCATCCCACATCCCACTAACCCAATCCAATATCCCACACACACAGTCCCACACCCCACCCACCCAGTCCAAAATCCCACTCACCCAGTCCCGCATCCCACTCACCCAGTCAAATATCCCACTCACCCAGTCAAATATCCCTCTCTCCCAGTCAAATATCCCACTCACCCAGTCCAATATCCCACTCACCCAGTCCAATATCCCACTCACCCAGTCCAATATCCCACTCACCCAGTCCAATATCCCACTCACCCAGTCCAATATCCCACTCACCCAGTCCAATATCCCACTCACCCAGTCCAATATCCCACTCACCCAGTCCCACATCCCACTCACCCAGTCCCACATCCCACTCACCCATTCCCACATCCCACTCACCCAGTCCCTCATCCCACTCACCCAGTCCCTCATCCCACTCACCCAGTCCCACATCCCAAACACCCAGTCCCACATCCCAAACACCCAGTCCCACATCCCAATCACCCATGCCAATATCCCACTCACCCATCCCACACCCCACCCACCCAGTCCAAAATCTCACTCACCCAGTCCAAAATTCCAGTCACCCAGTCCCACATCCCACTCACCCATTCCCTCATCCCACTAACTGAGTCCCACACACCATTCACCCAGTCCAATATCCCACTCACCCAGGCCCACATCCCACACACCCAGTCCCGCATCCCACTCACCCAGTCCAGCATCCCACTCACCCAGTCCAGCATCCCACTCACCCAGTCCCGCATCCCATTCACCCAGTCCCTCATCCCACTCACCCAGTCCCACATCCCACTCACCCAGTCCAATATCCCACTCACCCAGTCCAATATCCCACTCACCCAGGCCCACATCCCACTCACCCAGTCCCACATCCCACACACCCAGTCCCGCATCCCACTCACCCATTCCCACATCCCTCTCACCCAGTCCAATATCCCACTCACTCAGTCCCACATCCCACTAACCCAATCCAATATCCCACTCACTCAGTCCCACATCCCAAACACCCAGTCCCACATCCCAATCACCCATGCCAATTTCCCACTCACCCATCCCACATCCCACTCACCCATCCCACATCCCAATCACCCATGCCAATATCCCACTCACCCAGTCCTGCATCCTACTCACCCAGTCAAATATCCCACTCACCCAGTCAAATATCCCTCTCACCCAGTCAAATATCCCACTCTTCCAGTCCAATATCCCACTCTCCCAGTCCAATATCCCACTCTCCCAGTCCAATATCCCACTCACTCAGTCCCACATCCCACTAACCCAATCCAATATCCCACTCACTCAGTCCCACATCCCAAACACCCAGTCCCACATCCCAATCACCCATGCCAATTTCCCACTCACCCATCCCACATCCCACTCACCCATCCCACATCCCAATCACCCATGCCAATATCCCACTCACCCAGTCCTGCATCCTACTCACCCAGTCAAATATCCCACTCACCCAGTCAAATATCCCTCTCACCCAGTCAAATATCCCACTCTCCCAGTCCAATATCCCACTCTCCCAGTCCAATATCCCATTCACCCAGTCCAATATCCCACTCACCCAGTCCAATATCCCACTCACCCAGTCCAATATCCCACTCACCCATTCCAATATCCCACTCACCCATTCCAATATCCCACTCACCCGGTCCAATATCCCACTCACCCGGTCCAATATCCCACTCACCCAGTCCAATATCCCACTCACCCAGTCCAATATCCCACTCACCCAGTCCAATATCCCACTCACCCATTCCCACATCGCACTCACCCATTCCCACATCCCACTCACCCAGTCCCTCATCCCACTCACCCAGTCCCTCATCCCACTAACCGAGTCCCACACCCCATTCACCCAGTCCAATAACCCATTCACCCAGTCCCACATCCCTCTCACCCAGTCCAATATCCCACTCACCCAGTCCAACATCCCACTCACCCGGTGCCACATCCCTCTCACTCAGTCCCGCATCCCACACACCCAGTACCGCATCCCTCTCACCCAGTCCAATATCCCACTCTCCCAGTCCCACATCCCAATCACCCAGTCCCACATCCCAATTACCTAGTCCCACATCCCACTCACCCAGTCCAATATCCCACTCACCCAGTCCCACATTCCATTCACCCAGTCCCACATCCCACTCACCCAGTCCAAAATCCCACTCACCCAGTCCAAAATTCCAGTCACCCTGTCCCACATCCTACTCACCCATTCCCTCATCCCACTCACCCATTCCCTCACCCCACTAACTGAGTCCCACACACCATTCACCCAGTCCAATATCCCACTCACCCAGGCCCACATCCCACACACCCAGTCCCGCATCCCACTCACCCAGTCCCACATCCCACTCACCCAGTCCAATATCCCACTCACCTAGTCCCACATCCCACTCACCCAGTCCAATATCCCACTCACCCAGTCCCACATCCCACACACCCAGTCCCGCATCCCACTCACCCAGTCCCACATCCCTCTCACCCAGTCCAATATCCCACTCACTCAGTCCCACATCCCACTAACCCAATCCAATATCCGAAGAAGGGTCACTGACCCGAAACGTTAACTCTGCTTCTCTTTCCACAGATGCTGCCAGACCTGCTGAGTGAATCCAGCATTTCTTGTTTTTGTTCCAATATCCCACTCACCCGGTCCAATATCCCACTCACCCGGTCCAATATCCCACTCACCCGGTCCAATATCCCACTCACCCAGTCCAATATCCCACTCACCCAGTCCAATATCCCACTCACCCATTCCCACATCCCACTCACCCAGTCCCTCATCCCACTCACCCAGTCCCTCATCCCACTAACCGAGTCCCACACCCCATTCACCCAGTCCAATAACCCATTCACCCAGTCCCACATCCCTCTCACCCAGTCCAATATCCCATTCACTCAGTCCCACATCCCTCTCACCTAGTCCCACATCTCACTCACCCAGTCCAACATCCCACTCACCCGGTGCCACATCCCTCTCACTCAGTCCCGCATCCCACACACCCAGTCCCGCATCCCTCTCACCCAGTCCAATATCCCACTCTCCCAGTCCCACATCCCAATCACCCAGTCCCACATCCCAATTACCTAGTCCCACATCCCACACACCCAGTCCAATATCCCACTCACCCAGTCCAATATCCCACTCACCCAGTCCCACATTCCATTCACCCAGTCCCACATCCCATTCACCCAGTCCAATATCCCACTCACCCAGTCCCACATTCCATTCACCCAGTCCCACATCCCATTCACCCAGTCCAAAATCCCACTCACCCAGTCCAAAATTCCAGTCACCCTGTCCCACATCCCACTCACCCATTCCCTCATCCCACTCACCCATTCCCTCATCCCACTAACTGAGTCCCACACACCATTCACCCAGTCCAATATCCCACTCACCCAGGCCCACATCCCACACACCCAGTCCCGCATCCCACTCACCCAGTCCCGCATCCCTCTCACCCAGTCCCGCATCCCTCTCACCCAGTCCCGCATCCGTCTCACCCTGTCCCACATCCCTCTCACCCTGTCCCACATCCCTCTCACACAGTCCAATATCCCACTCACCCAGTCCCACATCCCACTCACCCAGTCCAATATCCCACTCACCCAGTCCAATATCCCACTCACCTAGTCCCACATCCCACTCACCCAGTCCAATATCCCACTCACCCAGTCCCACATCCCACACACCCAGTCCCGCATCCCACTCACCCAGTCCCACATCCCTCTCACCCAGTCCAATATCCCACTCACTCAGTCCCACATCCCACTAACCCAATCCAATATCCGAAGAAGGGTCAGTGACCCGAAACGTTAACTCTGCTTCTCTTTCCACAGATGCTGCCAGACCTGCTGAGTGAATCCAGCATTTCTTGTTTTTGTTCCAATATCCCACTCACTCAGTCCCACATCCCAAACACCCAGTCCCACACCCCAATCACCCATGCCAATATCCCACTCACCCATCCCACATCCCACTCACCCATTCCACATCCCAAACACCCAGTCCCACATCCCAATCACCCATGCCAATATCCCTCTCACCCAGTCAAATCTCCCACTCACCCAGTCCAATATCCCACTCACCCAGTCCAATATCCCACTCACCCAGTCCAATATCGCACTCACCCAGTCCAATATCCCACTCACCCAGTCCAATATCCCAATCACCCAGTCCAATATCCCAGACACTCAGTCCAATATCCTACTCACCCAGTCCAATCTCCCACTCACCCATTCCAATATCCCACTCAACCATTCCCGCAACCCACTCACCCATTCCCACATCCCACTCACTCAGTCCAATATCCCACTCACCCAGTCCCACATCCCACTTACCCAGTCCAATATCCCACTCACCCAGTCCCACATCCCACTCACCCAGTCCAAAATCCCACACACCCAGTCCCGCATCCCACTCACCCAGTCCCGCATCCCTCTCACCCAGTCCCGCATCCCTCTCACCCAGTCCCGCATCCCTCTCACCCTGTCCCACATCCCTCTCACCCTGTCCCACATCCCTCTCACACAGTCCAATATCCCACTCACCCAGTCCCACATCCCACTCACCCAGTCCAATATCCCACTCACCCAGTCCAATATCCCACTCACCTAGTCCCACATCCCACTCACCCAGTCCAATATCCCACTCACCCAGTCCCACATCCCACACACCCAGTCCCGCATCCCACTCACCCAGTCCCACATCCCTCTCACCCAGTCCAATATCCCACTCACTCAGTCCCACATCCCACTAACCCAATCCAATATCCGAAGAAGGGTCAGTGACCCGAAACGTTAACTCTGCTTCTCTTTCCACAGATGCTGCCAGACCTGCTGAGTGAATCCAGCATTTCTTGTTTTTGTTCCAATATCCCACTCACTCAGTCCCACATCCCAAACACCCAGTCCCACACCCCAATCACCCATGCCAATATCCCACTCACCCATCCCACATCCCACTCACCCATTCCACATCCCAAACACCCAGTCCCACATCCCAATCACCCATGCCAATATCCCTCTCACCCAGTCAAATCTCCCACTCACCCAGTCCAATATCCCACTCACCCAGTCCAATATCCCACTCACCCAGTCCAATATCGCACTCACCCAGTCCAATATCCCACTCACCCAGTCCAATATCCCAATCACCCAGTCCAATATCCCAGACACTCAGTCCAATATCCTACTCACCCAGTCCAATCTCCCACTCACCCATTCCAATATCCCACTCAACCATTCCCGCAACCCACTCACCCATTCCCACATCCCACTCACTCAGTCCAATATCCCACTCACCCAGTCCCACATCCCACTTACCCAGTCCAATATCCCACTCACCCAGTCCCACATCCCACTCACCCAGTCCAAAATCCCACACACCCATTCCCTCATCCCACTAACCGAGTCCCACACACCATTCACCCAGTCCCTCATCCCTCTTTCCCAGTCCCGCATTCCACTCACCCAGTCCCACATCCCATTCACCCAGTCCAATATCCCACTCACTCAGTCCCACAATCCACTAACCCAATCCAATATCCCACTCACCCAGTCCCACATTCCATTCACCTTGTCCCACATCCTACTCACCCAGTCCAACATCCCAATCACCCATGCCAATATCCCACTCACCCATCCAACATCCCACTCACCCATCCCACATCCCACTCACCCATCCCACATCCCACTCACCCATCCCACATCCCACTCACCCAGTCCAACATCCCACTCACACAGTCCAATAACCCACTCACCCAGTCCAACATCCCACTCACGCAGTCCAATATCCCACGCACCCAGTCCCGCAACCCACTCACCCAGTCCCACATCCCACTAACCCAATCCAATATCCCACTCACCCAGTCCCACATCCCTCTCACCCAGTCCAATATCCCACTCACCCAGTCCCACATCCTTCTCATGCAGTCCAATATCCCACTCACTCAGTCCCACATCCCAAACACCCAGTCCCACATCCCAATCACCCATGCCAATATCCCACTCACCCATCCAACATCCCACTCACCCATCCCACATCCCACTCACCCATCCCACATCCCACTCACCCATCCCACATCCCACTCACCCAGTCCAACATCCCACTCACACATTCCAATAACCCACTCACCCAGTCCAACATCCCACTCACGCAGTCCAATATCCCACGCACCCAGTCCCGCAACCCACTCACCCAGTCCCACATCCCACTAACCCAATCCAATATCCCACTCACCCAGTCCCACATCCCTCTCACCCAATCCAATATCCCTCTCACCCAGTCCCACATCCCTCTCACCCAGTCCCGCATCCCACTCACCCAGTCCCACATCCCTCTCACCCAGTCCAATATCCCACTCACTCAGTCCCACATCCCACTAACCCAATCCAATATCCGAAGAAGGGTCAGTGACCCGAAACGTTAACTCTGCTTCTCTTTCCACAGATGCTGCCAGACCTGCTGAGTGAATCCAGCATTTCTTGTTTTTGTTCCAATATCCCACTCACTCAGTCCCACATCCCAAACACCCAGTCCCACATCCCAATCACCCATGCCAATATCCCACTCACCCATCCCACATCCCACTCACCCATCCCACATCCCAAACACCCAGTCCCACATCCCAATCACCCATGCCAATATCCCACTCACCCAGTCAAATATCCCTCTCACCCAGTCAAATATCCCACTCTCCCAGTCAAATATACCACTCACCCAGTCCAATATCCCACTCACCCAGTCCAATATCCCACTCACCCAGTCCAATATCCCACTCACCCAGTCCAATATCCCAATCACCCAGTCCAATATCCCAGACACTCAGTCCAATATCCTACTCACCCAGTCCAATCTCCCACTCACCCATTCCAATATCCCACTCACCCATTCCCGCAACCCACTCACCCATTCCCACATCCCACTCACTCAGTCCAATATCCCACTCACCCAGTCCCACATCCCACTTACCCAGTCCAATATCCCACTCACCCAGTCCCACATCCCACTCACCCAGTCCAAAATCCCACACACCCATTCCCTCATCCCACTAACCGAGTCCCACACACCATTCACCCAGTCCCTCATCCCTCTTTCCCAGTCCCGCATTCCACTCACCCAGTCCCACATCCCATTCACCCAGTCCAATATCCCACTCACTCAGTCCCACAATCCACTAACCCAATCCAATATCCCACTCACCCAGTCCCACATTCCATTCACCTTGTCCCACATCCTACTCACCCAGTCCAACATCCCAATCACCCATGCCAATATCCCACTCACCCATCCAACATCCCACTCACCCATCCCACATCCCACTCACCCAGTCCAACATCCCACTCACACAGTCCAATAACCCACTCACCCAGTCCAACATCCCACTAACCCAATCCAATATCCCACTCACCCAGTCCCACATCCCTCTCACCCAATCCAATATCCCACTCACCCAGTCCCACATCCCTCTCATCCAGTCCAATATCCCTCTCACCCAGTCCCACATCCCTCTCACCCAGTCCAACATTCCACTAACCCAGTCCCACATCCCACACACCCAGTCCCACATCCCACTCACCCAGTCCCACATCCCTCTCACCCAATCCAATATCCCACTCACCCAGTCCCACATCCCTCTCACCCAGTCCAATATCCCTCTCACCCAGTCCCACATCCCTCTCACCCAGTCCCACATCCCTCTCACCCAGTCCCACATCCCACTAACCCAGTCCCACATCCCACACACCCAGTTCCGCATCCCACACACCCAGTCCCACATCCCTCTCATGCAGTCCCACATCCCACACACCCAGTCCCACATCCCAAACACCCAGTCCCACATCCCAATCACCCATGCCAATATCACACTCACCCATCCCATATCCCACTCACCCATCCCACATCCCAAACACCCAGTCCCACTTCCCAATCACCCATGCCTATATCCCACTCACCCAGTCCCGCATCCCACTCACCCAGTCCCGCATCCCACTCACCCAGTCCCGCATCCCACTCACCCAGTCCCGCATCCCACTCGCCCAGTCAAATATCCCACTCGCCCAGTCAAATATCCCACTCGCCCAGTCAAATATCCCACTCGCCCAGTCAAATATCCCACTCGCCCAGTTAAATATCCCACTCGCCCAGTTAAATATCCCACTCGCCCAGTCAAATATCCCCCTCACCCAGTCAAATATCCCACTCACCCAGTCAAATATCCCACTCACCCAGTCAAATATCCCACTCTCCCAGTCAAATATCCCATTCACCCAGTCCAATATCCCATTCACCCAGTCCAATATCCCACTCATCCAGTCCAATATCCCACTCATCCAGTCCAATATCCCACTCATCCAGTCCAATATCCCACTCACCCATTCCAATATCCCACTCACCCAGTCCAATATCCCACTCACCCAGTCCAATATCCCACTCACCCAGTCCCACATCCCACTCACCCATTCCCACATCCACTCACCCAGTCCCTCATCCCACTCACCCAGTCCCTCATCCCACTAACCGAGTCCCACACCCCATTCACCCAGTCCAATATCCCATTCACCCAGTCCCACTTCCCTCTCACCCAGTCCAATATCCCATTCACCTGGTCCCACATCCCTCTCACCTTGTCCCACATCCCACTCACCCAGTCCAATATCCCACTCACCCAGTCCAATATCCCACTCACCCAGTCCAATATCCCACTCACCCAGTGCCACATCCCTCTCACTCAGTCCCACATCCCACACACCCAGTCCCGCATCCCACACACCCAGTCCCGCATCCCTCGCACCCAGTCCAATTTCCCACTAACCCAGTCCAATATCCCACTCACCCAGTCCCACGTCCCAAACACCCATGCCAATATACCACTCACCCATCCCACATCCCACTCACCCATCCCACATCCCACTAACCCAATCCAATATCCCACACACCCAGTCCCGCAACCCACTCACCCATTCCCACGTCCCACTCACGCAGTCCACTATGCCACTCACCCAGTCCCACACCCCACCCACCCAGTCCAAAATCCCACTCACCCAGTCCAAAATTCCAGTCACCCATCCCACATCCCACTCACCCATTCCCTCATCCCACTAACTGAGTCCCGCATCCCACACACCCAGTCCCGCATCCCTCTCACACAGTCCATTATCCCACTCACCCAGGCCCGCATCCCACACACCCAGTCCCGCATCCCACTCACCCAGTCCCGCATCCCACTCACCCAGTCCCGCATCCCACTCACCCAGTCCCACATCCCTCTCACACAGTCCCACATCCCTCTCACACAGTCCAATATCCCACTCACCCAGTCCCACATCCCACTCACCCAGTCCCACAACCCACCCACCCAGTCCAAAATCCCACTGACCCAGTCCAAAATCCCACTCACCCAGTCCAAAATTCCAGTCACCCAGTCCCACATCCCACTCACCCATTCCCTCATCCCACTAACTGAGTTCCGCATCCCTCTCGCACAGTCCCACATCCCTCTCACACAGTCCAATATCCCACTCACCCAGTCCCACATCCCACTCACCCAGTCCAATATCCCACTCACCTAGTCCCACATCCCACTCACCCAGTCCAATATCCCACTCACCCAGTCCCGCATCCCACTCACCCAGTCCCACATCCCTCTCACCCAGTCCCACATCCCTCTCACCCAGTCCAATATCCCACTCACTCAGTCCCACATCCCACTAACCCAATCCAATATCCCACTCACTCAGTCCCACTTCCCAAACACCCAGTCCAATATCCCACTCACCCATCCCACATCCCACTCACCCATCCCACATCCCAAACACCCAGTCCCACATCCCAATCACCCATGCCAATATCCCACTCACCCAGTCCCGCATCCCACTCACCCAGTCCAATATCCCACTCACCCAGTCCCACATCCCACACATCCAGTCCCGCATCCCACTCACCCAGTCCCACATCCCTCTCACCCAGTCCAATATCCCACTCACTCAGTCCCACATCCCACTAACCCAATCCAATATCCCACTCACTCAGTCCCACTTCCCAAACACCCAATGCCAATATCCCACTCACCCATCCCACATCCCACTCACCCATCCCACATCCCAAACACCCAGTCCCACATCCCAATCACCCATGCCAATATCCCACTCACCCAGTCCCGCATCCCACTCACCCAGTCCAATATCCCACTCACCCAGTCCCACATCCCACACATCCAGTCCCGCATCCCACTCACCCAGTCCCACATCCCTCTCACCCAGTCCAATATCCCACTCACTCAGTCGCACATCCCACTAACCCAATCCAATATCCCACTCACTCAGTCCCACATCCCAAACACCCATGCCAATATCCCACTCACCGATCCCACATCCCACTCACCCATCCCACATCCCAAACACCCAGTCCCACATCCCAATCACCCATGCCAATATCCCAATCACCCATGCCAATATCCCACTCACCCAGTCCCGCATCCCACTCACCCAGTCAAATATCCCACTCACCCAGTCAAATATCCCTCTCACCCAGTCAAATATCCCACTCTCCCAGTCAAATATACCACTCACCCAGTCCAATATACCACTCACCCAGTCCAATATCCCACTCTCCCATTCCAATATCCCACTCACCCAGTCCAATATCCCACTCACCCAGTCCAATATCCCACTCACCCAGTCCCACATCCCACTCACCCATTCCCACATCCCACTCACCCATTCCCACATCCCACTCACCCAGTCCCTCATCCCACTCACCCAGTCCCTCATCCCACTCACCCAGTCCCTCATCCCACTAACCGAGTCCCACACCCCATTCACCCAGTCCAATATCCCATTCACCCAGTCCCACATCTCACTCACCCAGTCCAACATCCCACTCACCCGGTGCCACATCCCTCTCACTCAGTCCCGCATCCCATACACCCAGTCCCGCATCCCTCTCACCCAGTCCAATATCCCACACACCCAGTCCCACATCCCTCTCACCGAGTCCAATATCCCACTCTCCCAGTCCAATATCCCAATCACCCAGGCCCACATCCCAATCACCCAGTCCCATATCCCAATTACCTAGTCCCACATCCCACTCACCCAGTCCAATATTCCACTCACCCAGTCCCACATTCCATTCACCCAGTCCCACATCCCACTCACCCAGTCCCACATCCCACTCACCCAGTCCCACATCCCACTCACCCAGTCCCACATCCCACTCACCCAGTCCCACATCCCAAACACCCAGTCCCACATCCCACTCATCCATGCCAATATCCCACTCACCCATGCCAATATCCCACTCACCCAGTCCCACATCCCACACACCCAGTCCCACATCGCACTCACCCAATCCAGTATCCCACTCACCCAGTCCCACATCCCACTCACCCAGTCCAATATCCCACACACCCAGTCCTGCATCCCACTCACCCGTTCCCACATCCCACTCAACCAGTCCAATATCCCATACACCCAGTCCTGCATCCCACTCACCCATTCCCACATCCCACTCACCCAGTCCAATATCCCACAAACCCAGTCCCACATCCCACTCACCCAGTCCCACATCCGACTCACCCAGTCCCACATCCAACTCACCCAGTCCCACATCCAACTCACCCAGTCCCACATCCAACTCACCCATTCCCACATCCCACTCACCCAGTCCAATATCCCACTCACTCAGTCCAATATCCCACAAACCCAGTCCCACATCCCACAAACCCAGTCCCACATCCCACTCACCCAGTCCCACATCCAACTCACCCATTCCCACATCCCACTCTCCCAGTCCCACATCCCACTCACCCAGTCCCACATTCCACTCACTCAGTCCCACATCCCACTCGCTCAGTCCCACATCCCACTCACCCATTCCCACATCCAACTCACCCAGTCCCACATCCCACTCACCCAGTCCCACATCCCTCTCACCCAGTCAAATATCCCACTCACCCAGTCCCACATCCCACTCACCCACTCCCACATCCCACTCACCCATTCCCACATTCCACTCTCCCAGTCCCACATCCATCTCACCCAATCCCTCATCCCTCTCACCCAATCCCACATCCCACTCACCCATTCCCACATCCCACACACCCATTCCCACATCCCACTTTCCCAGTCCCACATCCCACACACCCATTCCCACATCCCACTCATCCCATCCCAAATCCCAATCACCCAGTCCCACATCCCACACACCCCGTCCATTATCCCACTCACCCAGTCCGATACCTCACTCACCCTGTCTGATACCCCACTTCCCCAATCCCACCACACACTCACGCAATCCTTCTTTTCTCTGCCCTTCCTTCCTCCTCCAACCTACCCATCCTGCTACCTCCCAGTCTCTGCTATTCTTCCCGATGATTCTCCCCTTCGCTTGTGGCCCTCATCTTCCCTGTGATGTTCCTCAGAAGCAGGGAAGAGAAGCAGAAGATCAAATGTGGCTAGCGGGAGGTCAAATTGGCCAGCTCAGCTGGTGGCACCTGTCTCCAAACTCATGGCTGGGGAAAATCATTGAAGAAATTGCTGCAGTTGGAGAAATGCATAGTAGAGTCCTTTATTTACTCAATTTAGCAGATCTGTCCTTGCCACTTTTGAGTTGCCTTTTTTTTTTGGTAACTATACATAGAAATTAGCAAAAAAATAAAAGGAAGGACAAAATAAAAACAGAAGGGAAAGTTCACATCTCCTTGGAATTCTCCAGACACGGTCCAGGGTCGTCCAAACATGGAGTCCATTGTTATGTTAAAAGTGCGGAGCACATGGTGTGTGTGTCTTGTTTTTTTTTTCTCTCTCGTTTTAACAAGGCAGTTAAGAACCCTGAGTTCTGGAATGGCGGGTATGGTTCTGGTGCCAGCCGCAAGCTCACCGTCTGGCACTCTCCCTCGGTGCTAACCCCCTTCCCAACGGGTGTCGGCCCGAGCTCGCCCATCTCCCTCTCTCACCTCGTCCCGCCTTGACCGCATTATCCAGCTTTTTGTCCATCTCGACAAAATGGCGGGTCAAGGGTCAGAGGGGTTGGGAGCGGGACGAAGGGCCTCCCCTTCAGCCACATCCGGGCGGCGCGCACTCTTAAGGCAAGTTGCCCTCGGAGAGAGGTCGGTCGGCGTTGGTCGGAGTCGGAGACCAGACAGGAGTGACGGCTCCGCAGGGGGCAGCGGCCGATCCGGTCACTCCTGCGCATCTCCATCACCCTGAGGCCCAGTCATGGGCGGCGGCTCCTCAGCCTGCACTGCGATGCGAGGGATGCGAGTGGTCCTCATGCCCTGTATCCGGCGGCACTCCTGGCAGATGCGGATGTGGGTGCAGCCCCGGAGAGGAGCCACGTCATCCAGTAGTCGCTGCGGCCCAGGTCCCAGGGCAGGCTCCATCCCCGAGGCCCCCGAGTACAACTTGCCATTGCTGAGCCGGAGGTCGCGACCCGCCCTCAGTTGCTTGGAGACGGAGACGCCCACCCGGCCCGGCCTCCGGCGGCGTCTCGACCTCGAGGTCTTCTTGCAGGACACCGCGTGGCGGAGTTCGCTCAGCATCTCCTGACACATTGAGATCTGCCGCAGGGGAAAGAGAGAGAGAGTGGTCAGGTTAGAATGACTTTGGCCAAACTCGCAGTCAGCTCACTACTTGCCCCATCAACACCAACCCTTCAACATCGCGGGCACCCGGCAGCGCGGCTCCCGGTATATTCTCTCCTCCTCTCCTGCCCATGTTTTGTACTTGCTGACTGAGGCCTGAGGCCTACTCGGACAGGTTGGGTTAAAGTAACACTCGCTGCCTCCTCAGGCTAAGGTCACTCACTGACCCCGGGGACAGACCGCAGGCACTCACTGACCCACTGACCCGGGGACAGGCTGTGGTCACACACTGGTCCCAAGGACAGACTGCGGTCACTCACTGACCCACTGACCCCGGGGACAGACCACGGTCACTCACTGAACCACTGACCCCGGGGACAGACCACGGTCACTCACTGACCCACTGACCCCGGGGACAGACTGTGGTCACTCACTGACTCCAGGGACAGACCGCGGTCACTCACTGACCCACTGACCCCGGGGACAGACCGCGGTCACTCACTGACCCACGGACCCCGGGGACAGACCGCGGTCACTCACTCACCCCGGGGAGAGACTGTGGTCACTCCCTGACCTCGGGGATAGACCGCTTTCCTCACTGACCCGGGGAGAGACTGTGGTCACTCACTGACCCCGGAGAGAGACTGTGGTCTCACACTGACCCCTTGGAGAGACCGCGGTCACTCACTGACCCCGGGTAGAGACTGTGGTCACTCACTGACCCCTTGGAGGGACTGTGGTCACTCACTGACCCCGGGGAGAGATTGCGGTCACTCAGTGACCCTGGGGAGTGACTGCGGTCACTCACTGAACCTGGGGTCAGACCACGGTCACTAACTAACCCCGGGGACAGACTGCGGTCACTCACTGACCCCGGGGAGAGACTGTGGTCACTCACTGACCGCGGGGACAGTCCGTGGTCACTCACTGACCCCGGGGGACAGACTGCGGTCACTCACTGACCCCAGGGAGAGATTGCGGTCACTCACTGACCCCGGGGAGAGACCGTGGTCACTCACTGACCCCGGGGAGAGACCGCGGTCCCCACTGACCCCGGGGAGAGACCGCGGTCCCCACTGACCCCAGGGAGAGACTGCGGTCACTCACTGACCCTGGGGACTGACCGCGGTCCCCACTGACCCTGGCGAGAGACTGTGGTCACTCACTGACCATGGGGAGAGACTGTGGTCATTCACTGACCCTGGTGAGAGACTGTGGTCACTCACTGACCCCGGGAGAGACTGTGGTCACTCACTGACCCCAGGGAGCGACTGTGGTCACACACTGACCCCGGGGAGAGACTGTGGTCACACACTGACCCCGGGGAGAGACTGTGGTCACTCACTGACCCTGGTGAGAGACTGTGGTCACTCACTGACCCCGGGGAGAGACTGTGGTCACTCACTGACCCTGGTGAGAGACTGTAGTCACTCACTGAAGCCGGGACAGACAGTGGTCACTGACTGACCCCGGGGAGAGACTGTGGCCACTCACTGACCCCGGGGAGAGACTGTGGTCACTCACTGACTCTGGTGAGAGACTGTGGTCACTCACTGACACCGGGGAGAGACCGCGATCACTCACTGACCCCAGGGAGAGACTGTGGCCACTCACTGACCCCGGGGAGAGACTGTGGTCACTCACTGATCCCGGGGACAGACTGTGGTCACTCACTGACCCCGGGGACAGACTGCGGTCACTCACTGACCCCAGAGGGAGACAGCGGTCACTCAGTGTCCCCGGGGAGAGATTGTGGTCACTCAGTGACCCTGGGGAGAGACTGTGGTCACTCAGTGACCCTGGGGACAGACCGCGGTCACTGACGGACCCCAGGGAGAGACCGCGGTCACTCACTGACCCCGGGGAGAGACAGCGGTCACTCACTGACCCCGGGACGAGACCGCGGTCACTCACTGACCCCATGGAGCGACTGTGGTCACTCACTGACCCCGGGGAGAGACTGTGGTTACTCACTGACCCTGGTGAGAGACTGTGGTCACTCACTGACCCCGGGGAGAGACTGTGGTCACTCACTGAACCCGGGGAGAGACTGCGGTCACTCACTGACCCCGGGGAGAGACCGCGGTCACTCACTGATCCCGGGGAGACACCGCGGTCACTCACTGACCCTGGGGAGAGACTGTGGTCGCTCATTAACCCCGGGGAGAGACTGTGGTCACTCCCTGACCTCAGGGATAGACTGCTTTCCTCACTGACCCGGGGAGAGACCGCGGTTGCTCACTGACCCAGGGGAGAGACTGTGGTCACTCACTGACCCCGGGTAGAGACTGTGGTCACTCACTGACGCCGGGGGCAGACTGAGGTCACGCACTGACCCCGGTGATAGACTGTGGTCACTCACTGACCCCGGGGAGAGACTGTGGTCACTCACTGACCCCGGGGAGAGACCGCGGTCACTCACTGACCCCGGGTAGAGACTGTGGTCACTCACTGACCCCTGGGAGAGACCGCGGTCACTCACTGACCCCGGGTAGAGACTGTGGTCACTCACTGACCCCTGGGAAGAGACTGTGGTCACTCACTGACCCCTGGGAGAGACCGCGTTCACTCAGTGACCCTGGGGAGTGACTGCGGTCACTCACTGAACCTGGGGTCAGACCACGGTCACTAACTGACCCTGGGGACAGACTGCGGTCACTCACTGACCCCGGGGAGAGACTGTGGTAACTCACTGACACCGGGGCGAGACCGCAGTCACTCACTGACCCCGGGGACAGTCCATGGTCACTCACTGACCCCGGGGAGAGACCGCGGTCACTCACTGACCCCGGGGAGAGACGGTGGTCACTCCCTGACCTCGGGGATACACCGCTTTCCTCACTGACCCCGGGGGGAGACCGCGGTCACTCACTGACCCCGGGGGGATACGGTGGTCACTCCCTGACCTCGGGGATACACCGCTTTCCTCACTGACCCCGGGGGGAGACTGCGGTCACTCACTGACCCTGCTGAGAGACTGTGGTCACTCACTGACCCCGGGGAGAGACTGTGGTCTCTCACTGACCCCGGGGAGAGACTGTGGTCTCTCACTGACCCTGGTGAGAGACTGTGGTCACTCACTGACCCCGGGGACAGACTGTGGTCACTCACTGACCCCGGGGAGAGACTGTGGTCTCTCACTGACCCCTTGGAGAGACCGTGGTCACTCACTGACCCCTTGGAGAGACCGCAGTCATTCACTGACCCCGGGTAGAGACTGTGGTCACACACTGACCCCTGGGAGTGACTGTGGTCACTCACTGACCCCGGGGAGAGACCGTGGTCACTCAGTGACCCCGGAGAGTGACTGCGGTCACTCACTGACCCCGGGGAGAGACTGCGGTCACTCACTGACCCCGGGGAGAGACTGTGGTCACTCACTGACCCCGGGGAGAGACTGCAGTCACTCACTGACCCCGGGGAGAGACTGCAGTCACTCACTGACCCTGGTGAGAGACTGTGCTCACTCACTGACCCCTTGGAGAGACCGTGGTCACTCACTGACCCCTTGGAGAGACCGCAGTCACTCACGGACCCCGGGTAGAGACTGTGGTCACACACTGACCCCTGGGAGTGACTGTGGTCACTCACTGACCCCGGGGAGAGACCGGGGTCACTCACTGACCCCGGGGAGAGACCGCGGTCACTCACTGACCCCGGGGAGAGACTGTGGTCACTCCCTGACCTCGGGGATAGACCGCTTTCCTCACTGACCCCGGGGTCAGTGAGTGACCACAGTTTCTCCACGGGGACAGACTGTGGTCACTCACTGAACCTGGGGAGAGACAGCGGTCACTCACTGACCCCGGGTAGAGACTGTGGTCAATCACTGACCCCGGGGAGAGACTGCAGTCACTCACTGACCCTGGTGAGAGACTGTGCTCACTCACTGACCCCGGGGAGAGACTGTGGTCTCTCACTGACCCCTTGGAGAGACCGTGGTCACTCACTGACCCCTTGGAGAGACCGCAGTCACTCACTGACCCCGGGTAGAGACTGTGGTCACACACTGACCCCTGGGAGTGACTGTGGTCACTCACTGACCCCGGGGAGAGACCGTGGTCACTCAGTGACCCCGGGGAGTGACTGCGGTCACTCACTGACCCCGGGGAGAGACTGCGGTCACTCACTGACCCCGGGGATAGACCGCTTTCCTCACTGACCCCGGGGTCAGTGAGTGACCACAGTTTCTCCCCGGGGACAGACTGTGGTCACTCACTGACCCCGGGGAGAGACAGCGGTCACTCACTGACCCCGGGTAGACTCTGTGGTCACTCACTGACCCCTGGGAGAGACCGCGGTCACTCACTGACCCGGGTAGAGACTGTGGTCACTCACTGACCCCTGGGAGAGACTGTGGTCACTCACTGACCCCGGGGAGAGACCGCGGTCACTCAGTGACCCTGGGGAGTGACTGCGGTCACTCACTGAACCTGGGGTCAGACCACGGTCACTAACTGACCCCGGGGACAGACTGCGGTCACTCACTGACCCCGGGGAGAGACTGTGGTAACTCACTGACACCGGGGCGAGACCGCAGTCACTCACTGACCCCGGGGACAGTCCATGGTCACTCACTGACCCCGGGGAGAGACCGCGGTCACTCACTGACCCCGGGGAGAGACGGTGGTCACTCCCTGACCTCGGGGATACACCGCTTTCCTCACTGACCCCGGGGGGAGACCGCGGTCACTCACTGACCCCGGGGGGATACGGTGGTCACTCCCTGACCTCGGGGATACACCGCTTTCCTCACTGACCCCGGGGGGAGACTGCGGTCACTCACTGACCCTGCTGAGAGACTGTGGTCACTCACTGACCCCGGGGAGAGACTGTGGTCTCTCACTGACCCCGGGGAGAGACTGTGGTCTCTCACTGACCCTGGTGAGAGACTGTGGTCACTCACTGACCCCGGGGACAGACTGTGGTCACTCACTGACCCCGGGGAGAGACTGTGGTCTCTCACTGACCCCTTGGAGAGACCGTGGTCACTCACTGACCCCTTGGAGAGACCGCAGTCATTCACTGACCCCGGGTAGAGACTGTGGTCACACACTGACCCCTGGGAGTGACTGTGGTCACTCACTGACCCCGGGGAGAGACCGTGGTCACTCAGTGACCCCGGGGAGTGACTGCGGTCACTCACTGACCCCGGGGAGAGACTGCGGTCACTCACTGACCCCGGGGAGAGACTGTGGTCACTCACTGACCCCGGGGAGAGACTGCAGTCACTCACTGACCCCGGGGAGAGACTGCAGTCACTCACTGACCCTGGTGAGAGACTGTGCTCACTCACTGACCCCTTGGAGAGACCGTGGTCACTCACTGACCCCTTGGAGAGACC
Source organism: Heterodontus francisci (assembly GCF_036365525.1). Lineage (NCBI taxonomy): Eukaryota > Metazoa > Chordata > Chondrichthyes > Heterodontiformes > Heterodontidae > Heterodontus > Heterodontus francisci. The sequence continues at coordinate 30,864,320 of NC_090409.1, read as the reverse complement.
GCAGTCACTCACGGACCCCGGGTAGAGACTGTGGTCACACACTGACCCCTGGGAGTGACTGTGGTCACTCACTGACCCCGGGGAGAGACCGTGGTCACTCACTGACCCCGGGGAGAGACCGCGGTCACTCACTGACCCCGGGGAGAGACTGTGGTCACTCCCTGAACTCGGGGATAGACCGCTTTCCTCACTGACCCCGGGGTCAGTGAGTGACCACAGTTTCTCCACGGGGACAGACTGTGGTCACTCACTGAACCTGGGGAGAGACAGCGGTCACTCACTGACCCCGGGTAGAGACTGTGGTCAATCACTGACCCCGGGGAGAGACTGCAGTCACTCACTGACCCTGGTGAGAGACTGTGCTCACTCACTGACCCCAGGGAGAGACTGTGGTCACACACTGACCCCTGGGAGTGACTGTGGTCACTCACTGACCCCGGGGAGAGACTGTGGTCACTCACTGACCCCGGGGAGAGACCGCGGTCACTCACTGACCCCGGGGAGAGACTGTGGTCACTCCCTGACCTCGGGGATAGACCGCTTTCCTCACTGACCCCGGGGTCAGTGAGTGACCACAGTTTCTCCATGGGGACAGACTGTGGTCACTCACTGAACCTGGGGAGAGACAGCGGTCACTCACTGACCCCGGGTAGAGACTGTGGTCAATCACTGACCCCGGGGAGAGACTGCAGTCACTCACTGACCCTGGTGAGAGACTGTGCTCACTCACTGACCCCAGGGAGAGACTGCGGTCACTCACTGACCCCTGGGACTGACCGCGGTCCCCCACTGACCCCGGTGAAAGACTGTGGGCGCTCACTGACCCCGGGGAGAGACTGTGGTCACTCACTGACCCTGGTGAGAGACTGTGGTCACTCACTGACCCCGAGGAGAGACTGTGGTCACTCACTGACCCCGGGGAGAGACTGTGGTCACTCACTGACTCCGGGGACTGACCGCGGTCCCCACTGACCCCGGGGAGAGACTGTGGTCACTCACTGACCCCGGGGAGAGACTGTGGTCACTCACTGACTCTGGTGAGAGACTGTGGGCACTCACTGACCCCGGGGAGAGACTGTGGTCACTCACTGAACCCGGGGAGAGACCGCGGTCACTCACTGAACTGGGTAAGAGACTGTGGTCACTCACTGACCCCGGGGATAGACCGTGGTCACTCACTGACCCCGGGGATAGACCGTGGTCACTCACTGACCCCGTGGAGAGACCGCGGTCACTCACTGACCCCGGGGAGAGACCGCGGTCACTCACTGACCCCGGGGAGAGACGTCGGTCACTCACTGACCCCGGGGAGACACCGCGGTCACTCACTGACCCCGGGGAGACACCGCGATCACTCACTGACCCCGGGGAGACACCGCGGTCACTCACTGACCCCGGGGACAGACTGTGGTCGCTCATTAACCCCGGGGAGAGACCGCGGTCACTCACTGACCCCTGGGAGAGACTGCGGTCAATCAGTGACCCCGGGGATAGACGGCGGTCACTCACTGAACCTGGGGTCAGACCACGGTCACTATCTGACCCCAGGGAGAGACTGTGGTCACTCACTGACCCTGGGGAGAGATCGTGGTCACTCACTGACCCCGGGGAGAGACTGTGGTCACTCACTGACCCCGGGGAGAGACCACGGTCCCCACCGACCCCGGGGAGAGACTGTAGTCACTCACTGACCCCGGGGACTGACCGCAGTCCCCACTGACCCCAGGGAGAGACCGTGGTCACTCACAGACCCCGGGGAGAGACTGTGGTCACTCACTGACCCTGGGGAGAGACTGCGGTCACTCACTGTCCCCGGGGAGAGACTGTAGTCATTCACTGACCCCAGGGAGAGACTGTGGTCACTCACTGACCCCAGGGAGAGACCGCGGTCCCCACTGACCCCGGGGAGAGACTGTAGTCAGTCACTGACCCCGGGGACTGACCGCAGTTCCCACTGACCCCAGGGAGAGACTGTAGTCACTCACTGACCCCGGGGACTGACCGCCCTCCCCACTGACCCCGGCGAGAGACTGTGGTCACTCACTGACCCTGGTGAGAGACTGTGGTCACTCACTGACCCCGGGGAGAGACTGTGGTCACTCACTGACCCAGGTGAGAGACTGTGGTCACTCACTGACCCCGAGGAGAGACTGTGGTCACTCACTGACCCTGGTGAGAGACTGTGGTCACTCACTGACCCCGGGGAGAAACTGTGGTCACTCACTGACCCCAGGGAGAGACAGTGGTCACTCACTGACTCCGGGGACTAACCGCGGTCCCCACTGTCCCCGGGGAGAGACTGTGGTCACTCACTGACCCCGGGGAGAGACTGTGGTCACTCACTGACCCCGGGGAGAGACTGTGGTCACTCACTGACCGCGGGGAGAGACCGCGGTCACTCACTGAACCGGGTAAGAGACTGTGGTCACTCACTGACCCCGGGGAGACACCGCGGTCACTCACTGACCCCGTGGAGAGACCGCGGTCACTCACTGACCCCGGGGAGAGACCGCGGTCACTCACTGACCCCGGGGAGAGACCGCGGTCACTCACTGACCCCGGGGAGACACCGCGGTCACTCACTGACCCCGGGGAGACACCGCGGTCACTCACTGACCCCGGGGAGAGACTGTGGTCGCTCCCTGACCTCGGGGATAGACTGTGGTCACTCACTGACCCCGGGGAGAGACTGTGGTCACTCACTGAGCCCGGTGATAGACTGTGGTCACTCACTGACCCTGGGGAGAGACTGTGGTCACTCACTGACCCCTGGGAGAGACCGCGGTCACTCACTGACCCCGGGGAGAGACTGTGGTCACTCACTGACCCCTGGGACAGACTGTGGTCACTTAGTGACCCCGCCGAGAGACCGCGGTCACTCACTGACCCCGGGGAGAGACCGCGGTCACTCACTGACCCCGGGGAGAGACTGTGGTCACTCCCTGACCTCGGGGATAGACTGTGGTCACTCACTGACCCTGGGGAGAGACTGTGGTCACTCACTGAGCCCGGTGATAGACTGTGGTCACTCACTGACCCTGGGGAGAGACTGTGGTCACTCACTGACCCCTGGGACAGACTGTAGTCACTCACTGACCCCGGGGAGAGACTGTGGTCACTCACTGGCCCCTTGGAGAGACCGCGGTCACTCACTGACCCCGGGTAGAAACTGTGGTCACTCACTGACCCCTGGGAGAGACCGCGGTCACTCACTGACCCCGGGTAGAAACTGTGGTCACTCACTCACCCCTGGGAGAGACTGTGGTCACTCACTGACCCCGGGGAGAGACTGCGGTCACCCAGTGACCCTGGGGAGTGACTGCGGTCACTCACTGAACCTGGGGTCAGACCACGGTCACTAACTGACCCCAGGCACAGACTGCGGTCACTCACTGACCCCGGGGAGAGACTGTGGTCACTCACTGACACCGGGGAGAGACCACGGTCACTCACTGACCCCGGGGACAGTCCGTGGTCACTCACTGACCCCGGGCACAGACTGCGGTCACTCACTGACCCCAGGGAGAGACTGTGGTCACTCACTGACCCCGGGGAGAGACCGCGGTCCCCACTGACCCCGGGGAGAGATTGTAGTCACTCACTGACCCCGGGGAATGACCGCAGTCCCCACTGACCCCGGAGACTGACCATGGTCACTAACTGACCCCGGGGACAGACTGCGGTCACTCACTGACCCCGGGGAGAGACTGTGGTCACTCACTGACCCCGGGGAGAGACTGTGGTCACTCACTGACCCCGGGGAGAGACTGTAGTCACTCACTGATCCCGGGGAGAGACTGTGGTCACTCACTGACCCCGGGGAGAGACTGTGGTCACTCACTGACCCCGGGGAGAGACTGTAGTCACTCACTGATCCCGGGGAGAGACTGTGGTCACTCACTGACCCTGGTGAGAGACTGTGGTCACTCACTGACCCCGGGAAGAGACTGTGGTCACTCACTGACCCCGGGGACAGACAGTGGTCACTCACTGACTCCGGGGACTGACCGCGGTCCCCACTGACCCCGGGGAGATACTGTGGTCACTCACTGACCCCGGGGAGAGACCGCGGTCACTCACTGACCCCGGGGAGAGACTGTGGTCACTCACTGACTCTGGTGAGAGACTGTGGTCACTCACTGACCCTGGGGAGTGACTGCGGTCACTCACTGAACCTGGGGTCAGACCACAGTCACTAACTGACCCCGGGCACAGACTGCGGTCACTCACTGACCCCGGGGAGAGACTGTGGTCACTCACTGACCCCGGTGACAGTCCGTGGTCACTCACTGACCCCGGGCACAGACTGCGGTCACTCACTGACCCCGGGGAGAGACCGCGGTCGCTCACAGACCCCGGTGACAGTCCGTGGTCACACACTGACCCCGGGCACAGACTGCGGTCACTCACTGACCCCGGGGAGAGACCGCGGTCCCCACTGACCCCGGGGAGAGACTGTAGTCACTCACTGACCCCGGGGAATGACCGCAGTCCCCACTGACCCCGGAGACTGACCACGGTCACTAACTGACCCCGGGGACAGACTGCGGTCACTCACTGACCCCGGGGAGAGACTGTGGTCACTCACTGACACCGGGGACAGACTGTGGTCACTCACTGACCCCGGGGAAAGACCGCGGTCCCCACTGACCCCGGGGAGAGACTGTAGTCACTCACTGACCCGGAGGACTGACCGCAGTCCCCACTGACCCCAGGGAGAGACTGTGGTCACTCACTGACCCCGGGGAGAGACTGTGGTCACTCACTGACCCTGGTGAGAGACTGTGGTCACTCACTGACCCCGGGGAGAGACTGTGGTCACTCACTGACCCCGGGGACAGACAGTGGTCACTCACTGACTCCGGGGAGTGACCACGGTCCCCACTGACCCCGGGGAGATACTGTGGTCACTCACTGACCCTGGGGAGAGACTGTGGTCACTCACTGACTCTGGTGAGAGACTGTGGTCACTCACTGACCCCGGGGAGAGACTGTGGTCCCTCACTGACCCCGAGGAGAGACTGTGGTCACTCACTGACCCCGGGGAGAGACCGCGGTCACTCACTGAACCGGGTAAGAGACTGTGGTCACTCACTGACCCCGGGGATTGACCGTGGTCACTCACTGACACCGGGGACAGACTGCAGTCACTCACTGACCCCGGGGAGAGACAGCGGTCACTCACTGACCCCGGGGAGAGACCGCGGTCACTCACTGACCCCGGGGACAGTCCGTGGTCACTCACTGACCCCGGGGACAGACTGCGGTCACTCACTGACCCCAGGGAGAGACTGTGGTCACTGACTGACCCCGGGGAGAGACCGTGGTCACTCACTGACCCCGGGGAGAGACCGTGGTCCCCATTGACCCCGGGGAGAGACTGTAGTCACTCACTGACCCCGGGGAGAGACCGTGGTCCCCATTGACCCCGGGGAGAGACTGTAGTCACTCACTGACCCCGGGGAGAGACCGCGGTCCCCACTGACCCCAGGGAGAGACTGCGGTCACTCACTGACCCCGGGGAGAGACTGTGGTCACTCACTGACTCTGGTGAGAGACTGTGGTCATTCACTGACCCCAGGGAGAGACTGTGGTCACTCACTGACTCTGGTGAGAGACTGTGGTCACTCACTGACTCTGGTGAGAGACTGTTGTCACTCACTGACACCGGGGCGAGACCGCAGTCACTCACTGACCCCGGGGACAGACCATGGTCACTCACTGACCCCGGGGAGACACCGCGGTCACTCACTGACCCCGGGGAGACACCGCGGTCACTCACTGACCCCGGGGAGACACCGCGGTCACTCACTGACCCCGGGGAGAGACCGCGGTCACTCACTGACCCCGGGGAGACACCGTGGTCACTCACTGACCCCGGGGAGAGACCGCGGTCACTCACTGACCCCGGGGAGAGACCGTGGTCACTCACTGACCCCAGGGAGACACCGCGGTCACTCACTGACGCCGGGGAGAGACCATGGTCACTGACCCCGGGGAGAGACCGTGGTCACTCACTGACCCCGGGGATAGAATGCGGTCACTCACTGACCCCGGGGATAGAATGCGGTCACTCACTGACCCCGGGGATAGAATGCGGTCACTCACTGACCCCGGGGAGAGACCGCGGTCACTCACTGACCCCGGGGAGAGACCGCGGTCACTCACTGACCCCGGGGAGACACCGCGGTCACTCACTGACCCCGGGGAGAGACCGCCGTCACTCACTGACCCCGGTCACTCACTGACCCCGGGGTGACACCGCGGTCACTCACTGACCCCGGGGAGAGACCGCGGTCACTCACTGACCCCGGGGAGAGACCGCGGTCACTCACTGACCCCGGGGAGACACCGCGGTCACTCACTGACCCCGGGGAGAGACTTTGGTCACTCACTGACCCCGGGGAGACACCGCGGTCACTCACTGATCCCGGGGAGAGACCTCGGTCACTCACTGACCCCGGGGAGAGACCGCGGTCACTCACTGACCCCGGGGAGATACCGCGGTCACTCACTGACCCCGGGGAGAGACCGCGGTCACTCACTGACCCCGGGAAGATACCGTGGTCACTCACTGACCCCGTGGAGAGACCGCGGTCACTCACTGACCCCGGGGAGAGACCTCGGTCACTCACTGACCCTGGGGAGATACTGCGGTCACTCACTGACCCCGGGGAGACACCGCGGTCACTCACTGACCCCGGGGAGACACCGCGGTCACTCACTGACCCCGGGGAGACACCGCGGTCACTCACTGACTGCGGGGAGAGACCGCGGTCACTCACTGACCCCGGGGAGAGACCACGGTCACTCACTGACCCCGGGGAGTCACCGCGGTCACTCACTGACCCCGAGGAGAGACCGCGGTCACTCACTGACCCCGTGGAGAGACCGCAGTCACTCACTGACCCTGTGGAGAGACTGCAGTCACTCACTGACCCCGGGGAGAGACCGTGGTCCCTCACTGACCCAGTGGAGAGACCGCGGTCACTCACTGACCCCGGGGAGACACCGTGGTCACTCACTGACCCCGTGGTCACTCACTGACCCCGTGGAGAGACCGCGGTCACTCACTGACCCCGGGGAGATACCGCGGTCACTCACTGACCCCGGGGAGACACCGCGGTCACTCACTGACCCCGTGGAGAGACCGCGGTCACTCACTGACCCCGGGGAGACACCGTGGTCACTCACTGACCCCGGGGAGACACCGCGGTCACTCACTGACCCCGGGGAGAGACCGCGGTCACTGACTGACTGCGGGGAGAGACCGCGGTCACTCACTGACCCCGGGGAGTCACCGCGGTCACTCACTGACTCCGACAAGAGACCGCGGTCACTGACCCTCGGCTGAGGCAGTATACACTTACAGATGCTCCCTGACCCTCAGACTCCTCATCTTGCACCCCCGCTCCACCTCCACCCCCACCTACCCCGGTGATCTAATGGAGCTGCAGTATAGCCTGTGATACAGAGAGGGGATTAGCAATGGAAGGTGTGTTTACCGATACCTCCTCCGATTCGGCTGAACGGCGAGTTGTCCACACAAACTCCATGACAGCCACAAACACTGCGATGATCAAACCACAGATTAGGACCACGAATATCCCACCAATGTTTTCCATTCCTAAACCTGATAGGTAGAGAAAGGGAGCATTAGTGGTGTAGTGGAGATTACCCAGGGTAGAGAGACAGGGAAATGGAGACTGACTGAGGGAAAGATTGAGAGAGAGAGAGAGGAAGAGAGAGAGAGATAGACAGACCAAGAGAGAGAGAGAGAGAGAGGGACAGAGAGTGAGAGATGGAGAGAGGGAGACAGAGAGAGAGAGAGGCAGGCAGACAGAGACAGGCAGAGAGAGAGAGAGACAGAGATACAGGCAAAGAGAGAGAGAGAGAGAGAGACAGGCAGACAGAGAGAGACAGAGACAGAGATACAGGCAAAGAGAGAGACAGAGACAGAGACATGCAGAGAGAGAGAGAGAGAGAGAGAGACAGGCAGAGAGAGAGAGAGAGAGACCGAGACCGAGATCGGGGTCTCGCTGCCTCTCTCTCTGATCGGGGTCTCTCTCTCTCTCTCTCTGATCGGGGTCTCTCTCTCTCTCTCTCTCTCGCTGATCGGGGTCTCTCTCTCTCTCTCCCTCTCTGATCGGGGTCTCTCTCTCTGTCTCTCTCTGATCGGGGTCTCTCTCTCTCTCTGATCGGGGTCTCTCTCTCTCTCTGATCGGGGTCTCTCTCTCTCTCTCTCTCTCTCTGATCGGGGTCTCTCTCTCTCTCTCTCTCTCTCTGATCGGGGTCTCTCTCTCTCTCTCTCTGATCGGGGTCTCTCTCTCTCTCTATCTCTCTGATCGGGGTCTCTCTCTCTCTCTCTCTCTCTGATCGGGGTCTCTCTCTCTCTCTCTGATCGGGGTCTCTCTCTCTCTCTCTCTCTCTCTCTCTGATCGGGGTCTCTCTGTCTCTCTCTCTCTCTCGCTGATTGGGGTCTCTCTCTCTCTCTCCCTCTCTGATCGGGGTCTCTCTCTCTCTCTCTGATCGGGGTCTCTCTCTCTCTCTCTGATCGGGGTCTCTCTCTCTCTCTCTCTCTCTCTGATCGGGGTCTCTCTCTCTCTCATCTCTCTCTCTGATCGGGTCTCTCTCTCTCTCTCTCTCTCTCTGATCGGGTCTCTCTGTCTCTCTCTCTCTCTCTGATCGGGGTCTCTCTCTCTCTCTCTCTCTCTGATCGGGGTCTCTCTGTCTCTCTCTCTCTCTCGCTGATCGGGTCTCTCTCTCTCTCTCCCTCTCTGATCGGGGTCTCTCTCTCTCTCTCTGATCGGGGTCTCTCTCTCTCTCTGATCGGGGTCTCTCTCTCTCTCTCTCTCTCTCTCTGATCGGGGTCTCTCTGTCTCTCTCTCTCTCTCGCTGATCGGGGTCTCCTCTCTCCTCTCGATCGGTCTCTCTCTCTCTCTTCTGATCGGGGTCTCACTCTCTCTCTCTCTGATCGGGGTCTCTCTCTCTCTCTCTCATCTCTCTGATCGGGTCTCACTCTCTCTCTCTCTGAATCGGGGTCTCTCTCTCTCTCTGATCGGGGTCTCTCTCTCTCTCTCTCTCTCTCTCTGATCGGGGTCTCTCTCTCTCTCTCTCTGACTGGGGTCTCTCTCTCTCTCTCTCTCTGATCGGGGTCTCTCTCTCTCGCTCTCTCCTCTCTCTGATCGGGGTCTCTCTCTCTCTCTCTGATCGGGGTCTCTCTCTCTCTCTCTCTGATCGGGGTCTCTCTCTCTCGCTCTCTCTCTCTCTCTGATCGGGGTCTTCTCTCTCTCTCTCTCTCTCTGATCGGGGTCTCTCTCTCTCGCTCTCTCTCTCTCTCTGATCGGGGCTCTCCTCTCTCTCTCTCTCTCTCTGATCGGGGTCTCTCCCTCTCTCTCTCTGATCGGGTCTCTTCTCTCTCTCTCTCATCGGGGTCTCCTCTCTCACTCTCTCTGATCGGGGTCTCTCTCTCTCTCTGATCGGGGTCTCCCTCTCTCTCTCACTCTCATCAGGGTCTCTCTCTCTCTCTCTCTCTCTCAGATCGGGGTCTCCCTCTCCTCTCTCATCTCGCTGATCGGGGTCTCGCTCTCTCTCTCTCTCTTCTGATCGGGGTCTCTCTCTCTCCTCTCTCTCTCTGATCGGGGTCTCTCTCTCTCTCTCTCTCTCTGATCGGGGTCTCTCCTCTCTCTCTCTGATCGGGGTCTCTCCCTCTCTCTCTCTCTCTCTCTCATCGGGTCTCTCTCTCTCTCTCTCTCTCTCTGATCGGGGTCTCTCTCTCGCTCTCTCTCTCTCTCTCTCTCTCTCATCGGGGTCTCTCTCTCTCTCTGATCGGGGTCTCCCTCTCTCTCTCTCTCTGATCGGGGTCTCTCTCTCTCTCTGATCGGGGTCTCTCGCTCTCTCTCTCTCTCTGATCGGGGTCTCTCTCTCTCTCTCTCTCTCTCTCTGATCGGGGTCTCTCCTCTCTCTCTCTGATCGGGGTCTCTCTCTCTCTCTCTCTCTCTGATCGGGGTCTCTCTCTCTCTCTCTCTCTCTCTCATCGGGGCTCTCTCTCTCTCTGATCGGGTTCTCTCTCTCTCTGATCGGGGTCTCCCTCTCTCTCTCTCTCTCATCAGGGGTCTCTCTCTCTCTCTCTCTCTCTCTCTCTCTGATCGGGGTCTCCCTCTCCCTCTCTCTCTCGCTGATCGGGGTCTCTCTCTCTCTCTCCTCTCTGATCGGGGTCTCTCTCTCTCTCTCTCTCTCGCTGATCGGGGTCTCTCTCTCTCTCTCCCTCTCTGATCGGGGTCTCTCTCTCTCCCTCCTCTCTCTGATCGGGGTCTCTCTCTCTCTCTCTCTCTGATCGGGGTCTCTCTCTCTCTCTCTCTCTGATCGGGGTCTCTCTCTCTCTCTCTCTCTCGCTGATCGGGTCTCTCTCTCTCTCTCCCTCTCTGATCGGGGGTCTCTCTCTTCCCTCTCTCTCTCTGATCGGGTCTCCCTCTCCCTCTCTCTCTCGCTGATCGGGGTCTCTCTCTCTCTCTCCCTCTCTGATCGGGGTCTCTCTCTCTCCCTCTCTCTCTCTGATCGGGGTCTCTCTCTCTCTCTCTCTCTGATCGGGGTCTCTCCCTCTCTCTCTCTGATCGGGGTCTCTCCTCTCTCTCTCTCTCTCTCATCGGGGTCTCTCTCTCTCTCTCTCTCTCTGATCGGGGTCTCTCTCTCGCTCTCTCTCTCTCTCTCTCTCTGATCGGGGTCTCTCTCTCTCTTGATCGGGGTCTCTCTCTCTCTCTGATCGGGGTCTCCCTCTCTCTCTCTCTCTCTGATCGGGGTCTCTCTCTCTCTCTGATCGGGGTCTCCCTCTCTCTCTCTCTCTCTCTGATCGGGGTCTCTCTCTCTCTCTCTCTCTCTCTCTGATCGGGTCTCTCCCTCTCTCTCTCTGATCGGGGTCTCTCCCTCTCTCTCTCTCTCTCATCGGGGTCTCTCTCTCTCTCCTCTCTCTCTGATCGGGGTCTCTCTTCTCTCTGATCGGGTCTCTCTCTCTCGCTCTCTCTCTCTCTCTGATCGGGCTCTCTCCCTCTCGCTCCTCTCTCTCTCTCTGATCGGGGTCTCTCTCTCTCTCTGATCGGGGTCTCCCTCTCTCTCTCTCTCTCTAGGTCTCTCTCTCTCTCTCTCTCTGATCGGTTCTCCTCTCTCTCTCTCATCGGGGTCTCTCTCTCTCTCTGATCGGGTCTCTCTCTCTCTCTGATCGGGGTCTCTCTCTCTCTCTCTCTCTCTGATCGGGGTCTCTCTCTCTCTCTCTCTCTCATCGGGGTCTCTCTCTCTCTCTCTCTCTCTCATCGGGGTCTCTCTCTCTCTCTCTCTCTCTCATCGGGGTCTCTCTCTCTCTCATCGGGGTCTCTCTCTCTCTCTCATCGGGTCTCTCTCTCTCTGATCGGGTCTCTCTCTCTCATCGGGGTCTCTCTCTCTCTGATCGGGTCGCTCTCTCTCTGATCGGGGTCTCTCTCTCTCTCTCTCTCTCTCTCTCTGATCGGGGTCTCTCTCTCTCTCTCTCTCTCTCTGATCGGGGTCTCTCTCTCTCTCTCTGATCGGGGTCTCTCTCTCTCTCTCTCTCTGATCGGGGTCTCTCTCTCTCTCTGATCGGGGTCTCTCTCTCTCGCTCTCTCTCTCTCTCTGATCGGGGTCTCTCTCTCTCTCTCTGATCGGGGTCTCTCTCTCTCTCTCTCTCTCTCTGATCGGGGTCTCTCTCTCTCGCTCTCTCTCTCTCTCTGATCGGGTCTCTCTCTCTCTCTCTCTCTCTGATCGGGGTCTCTCTCTCTCGCTCTCTCTCTCTCTCTGATCGGGGGTCTCTCTCTCTCTCTCTCTCTCTCTGATCGGGGTCTCTCCCTCTCTCTCTCTGATCGGGGTCTCTCTCTCTCTCTCTCTCATCGGGGTCTCTCTCTCTCACTCTCTCTGATCGGGTCTCTCTCTCTCTCTGATCGGGGTCTCCCTCTCTCTCTCTCTCTCATCAGGGTCTCTCTCTCTCTCTCTCTCTCTCAGATCGGGGTCTCCCTCTCCCTCTCTCTCTCGCTGATCGGGGTCTCTCTCTCTCTCTCTCTCTCTGATCGGGGTCTCTCTCACTCCCTCTCTCTCTCTGATCGGGGTCTCTCTCTCTCTCTCTCTCTCTCTGATCGGGGTCTCTCCCTCTCTCTCTCTGATCGGGGTCTCTCCCTCTCTCTCTCTCTCTCTCTCATCGGGGTCTCTCTCTCTCTCTCTCTCTCTCTGATCGGAGGTCTCTCTCTCGCTCTCTCTCTCTCTCTCTCTCTCTCATCGGGGTCTCTCTCTCTCTCTGATCGGGGTCTCCCTCTCTCTCTCTCTCTGATCGGGTCTCTCTCTCTCTCTGATCGGGGTCTCTCGCTCTCTCTCTCTCTCTGATCGGGGTCTCTCTCCTCTCTCTCTCTCTCTCTGATCGGGGTCTCTCCCTCTCTCTCTCTGATCGGGGTCTCTCTCTCTCTCTCTCTCTCTGATCGGGGACTCTCTCTCTCTCTCTCTCTCTCTCATCGGGGTCTCTCTCTCTCTCTGATCGGGGTCTCTCTCTCTCTCTCTGCTCGGGGTCTCCCTCTCTCTCTCTCTCTCTCTCATCAGGGTCTCTCTCTCTCTCTCTCTCTCTCTCTCTGATCGGGGTCTCCCTCTCCCTCTCTCTCTCGCTGATCGGGGTCTCTCTCTCTCTCTCCCTCTCTGATCGGGGTCTCTCTCTCTCTCTCTCTCTCGCTGATCGGGGTCTCTCTCTCTCTCTCCCTCTCTGTCGGGGTCTCTCTCTCTCCCCTCTCTCTCTCTGATCGGGGTCTCTCTCTCTCTCTCTCTCTGATCGGGGTCTCTCTCTCTCTCTCTCTCTCGCTGATCGGGGTCTCTCTCTCTCTCTCCCTCTCTGATCGGGGTCTCTCTCTCTCCCTCTCTCTCTCTGATCGGGGTCTCCCTCTCCCTCTCTCTCTCGCTGATCGGGGTCTCTCTCTCTCTCTCCCTCTCTGATCGGGGTCTCTCTCTCTCCCTCTCTCTCTCTGATCGGGGTCTCTCTCTCTCTCTCTCTCTGATCGGGGTCTCTCCCTCTCTCTCTCTGATCGGGGTCTCTCCCTCTCTCTCTCTCTCTCATCGGGTCTCTCTCTCTCTCTCTCTCTCTGATCGGGGGTCTCTCTCTCGCTCTCTCTCTCTCTCTCTCTCTGATCGGGGTCTCTCTCTCTCTCTGATCGGGGTCTCTCTCTCTCTCTGATCGGGGTCTCCCTCTCTCTCTCTCTCTCTCTGATCGGGGTCTCTCTCTCTCTCTGATCGGGGTCTCCCTCTCTCTCTCTCTCTCTCTGATCGGGGTCTCTCTCTCTCTCTCTCTCTCTCTCTGATCGGGGTCTCTCCCTCTCTCTCTCTGATCGGGGTCTCTCCCTCTCTCTCTCTCTCTCATCGGGGTCTCTCTCTCTCTCTCTCTCTCTGATCGGGGTCTCTCTCTCTCTCTCTGATCGGGTCTCTCTCTCTCGCTCTCTCTCTCTCTCTGATCGGGGTCTCTCCCTCTCGCTCTCTCTCTCTCTCTGATCGGGGTCTCTCTCTCTCTCTGATCGGGGTCTCCCTCTCTCTCTCTCTCTCATCGGGGTCTCTCTCTCTCTCTCTCTCTCTCTCTCTGATCGGGGTCTCTCTCTCTCTCTCTCTCTGATCGGGTTCTCCCTCTCTCTCTCTCATCGGGGTCTCTCTCTCTCTCTGATCGGTCTCTCTCTCTCTCTGATCGGGGTCTCTCTCTCTCTCTCTCTCTCTGATCGGGGTCTCTCTA